>NC_041386.1:573064043-573204997 GCF_002162155.2 Triticum dicoccoides | reverse complement strand
CCAAGCAAAGTGAATGATCATATAGGGATAAAATGATAATGTCATCCAACAAGCATTAATGTAGCATATGATCAAACACACATGATCATCCAAGTATCACATAGACAGAAGGTATCTCAAACAAGCAAATAAAGTTCAACCACCAAAGCAAGAGAGAATAAAAAACAGCAACGCTCTCTCTCGAAGCCTATGATCTACACATTCCCCCCCCCCCCTTTGGCAACAAGTTACCAAAAAGTTCCTAGAAAATGCATAGCACTAAATCGTATCTCAGGCTTGGTCTTCAGGTGGTGGTGTCCGGATAACTCCAAGAACGAAGGCTTCAGTCGATATAGATGGAGCTGATGGAGTAGGTGCTGGAGCTGGTGGCACTGAAGCTGTAGCTGGTGCAGATGAGGTGGCTCTGGTGTCTGTTACTGGCACTGCAGCTGACCTCTGAGCTCTAGGCACTCTGGAAAATGCTTTAGTGGTTGTCTTACCCTTTCTCTCCTGCATATCATCCTGAAGTTGCTCCACAACAGACTGGATCTCAGTTACCTTCACATCCATGTCATAGAACTTCTGCTCTATGATCCTTTCCAAGCTCTCCTGGTTTTGAGTCAGGGTGTCCATCCCTTTCTCAATCCTTAGAGTGGATGCAATCAAGTAGCCGAGCTAATCTTGCTTGCTCTTTAGAAGATACTGAGATGCCTCTTCCATGGTTGGCATCTTTGCAGCTTTCTCAGCCTTTGCCTTCTCCCTCTTTGCTTGAGCGTGCACAGAAGATGGTTCATCCTCATTCATAACCACTTGGTTGTCCTCAAAGTCTGGATAGATAGGCATGTGCTCCTTGTCCAACAAGTATGTGCCGGTGCCCATCTTGGAGTTAATCAACTCCTGGATCTGTGGTGCATACCCACATCTTCTCTTTTGGTCAGTAGCTGTCCTCTTGATAGTTTCAACTATAAGACTCATGACCTTGAACTTTTGTGGAACATCAAATATATGTAGCAGATTAATGGAGTGGCCTCTGATCATTCTGTGATCACCAGACTTGGGCAGAAGAGTGTGCCTGAGAATCCAATTGATAGTAGGCAGTCCTGACAGCAGGTGTTTCACTGATCCAAATTGGTGAGTCTCAAGATCTGCATTAGGAATCTCCTTGTACATGCTAGACATGGAGTTGTGATCCTTCTTCTTCTTGGCATAGACATCCAAGTCATCTTCATTCTCCTCAGGAGCATTGATCAATTGAGCCCATTCTACTACTGTTGACTGGTATCTAGTGCCTTCAGACATCCAGACTATCTTGCCATCTGGGTAGAAGTGAGATGTGGAGTAGAACTGCATGATAAGCTCATCATTTCACTTTGTGAGCTTCTGAGCCACAAACTCATCAACTCCACAAGCCTTGAAACTGTCATATACTCCTGGATAATGTTCTTCATTCTCCTTGATGTACTCCCAGTTGACCCATCTCATGTCACATACTATTGGTTTCTTGTCAAGCAACACCGTCTCATAAAATCATGTTGTTCTTTGGTATGGAACCTGTAGTCCACAGCAGTTCTCCTTCTGGTGGCATATGGATCTGACTCTCTCCATAGCCTCAATCCCGAGTCCTTCCTGATCTTCATGTTTTCTGCTACAGGATGAGCATCATTATGATCTAGGATATTTGGCTTTAACTTCATCAAAACATTTGTCTCATCATCTTCTTCTTCAGCAACAGTTTCAGGCACTGGGGCCTTGTTTTTCTCAGCAGCTTGAATGTTCCTGGTACTCCTCTTTGGTGCAGTTTTGGGTTTTGGAGCAGCTGGCTTAGAAGTTCCTTTAGGCTTAGATTGAGCAGCCCCGGATCTTATGGCATCTCCCATAAGATTTTGAGCTTTGGGTGCTGGTGCTGCATCCTCTCCCTCTTCTTCAGAGTCTTTCATGATTGAGGATTGAAAGGATCGAGAAGAGGTGTCTAGAGGGGGGGGGGGTGATTAGACACTAAGTGCCAAAAGTTGCAGTTTTTAATATTCTTAAGTTTAAGTGGAGTTTAAGCACAAGTTTAACAAACACAATACATATCAAGCAAGCATGCAATGAGTATATGAGCAGCGGAAAGTAAAGCATGCAACTTGCAAGAATGTAAATAGAAGGGTTTGGAGTATTCAAACACAATTGGAGACACGGATGTTTTTGTCGTGGTTCCGATAGGTGGTGCTATCGTACATCCACGTTGATGGAGACTTCAACCCATGGAGGGTAACGGTTGTGCGAGTCCACGGAGGGCTCCACCCACGAAGGGTCCACGAAGAAGCAACCTTGTCTATTCCATCACGGCTGTCGCCCACGAAGGACTTGCCTCACTAGCGGTAGATCTTCACGAAGTAGGCTATCTCCTTGCCCTTACAAACTCCTCGGTTCAACTCCACAATCTTGTTGGAGGCTCCCAAGTGACACCTAGCCAATCTAGGAGACACCACTCTCCAAGAAGTAACAAATGGTGTGTTGATGATGAACCCCTTGCTCTTGTGCTTCAAATGATAGTCTCCCCAACACTCAACTCTCTCTCACAGGATTTGGATTTGGTGGAAAGAAGATTTGAGTGGAAAGCAACTTGGGGAAGGCTAGAGATCAAGATTCATATGGTTGGAATGGAATATCTTGACCTCAACACAAGTCTAGGTGGTTCTCTCTCAGAAAATGTGTATTGGAAGTGTAGGTACGTTCTGATGGCTCTCTCCATGAATGAAGAGTGGGTGGAGGGATATATATAGCCTCCACACAAAATCTAACCGTTACACACAATTTGCCAAACTCGGTGGGACCGAATGGTTAAACTCGGTCGGACCGATTCAGCAAACCTAGTGATCGTTAGGATTTTCAGTGGGACTGAGATGCAACTCGGTAGGACCGATATGGTTAGGGTTAGGGCATAATGTAATCTCGGTGTGACCGATTACACAAACTCGGTGGGACCAATTTTGCTAATAAGCTAACCAGAGAGTTGGTCAAGCAAACTTGGTGAGACCGATTACACAAACTCGGTGGGACCGATTTTGGTAATAAGCTAACCAGAGGGTTTGCATTGTAATCTCGGTAGTACCGATTGCTCAAACTCGGTGAGACCGATTTTGGTAATGGACATACACAGAGAGATTACAATCCCATCTCGGTGAGACCGAGATCCCTATCGGTGAAACCGATTTGCTAGGGTTTGTGGCAGTGGCTATGACATCTGAAACTCGGTGGCGCCGGATAGATAGAATCGGTGGGGCCGAGTTTGACTTTTGGTTTAGGTCATATGTGGATGTGGGAAGGTAGTTGAGGGTTTTGGAGCATATCACTAAGCACTTTGAGCAAAGAAGCCATTAAGCAACACCTCATCCCCTCTTGATAGTATTGGCTTTTCCTATAGACTCAATGTGATCTTGGATCACTAAAATAGAAAATGTAGAGTCTTGATCTTGAAGCTTGAGCCAATCCTTTGTCCTTAGCATCTTGAAGGGGTTCCACATCCACTAGTCCATGCCACTCCATTGTTGAACTTATCTGAAACATACTAGGTAAAAGTGTTAGTCCAACAAGAGATATGTTGACATTAATTACGAAAACCACCCAGGTAATTGATGACAACATACATCAAAGCTTTAGATAAAGATATAGAGAATAGCAAGTAAAGCTTTGGAAAGACATGTAACATGCATAGGCTCCCCCTACATGTATGCAATCATGTGAATATTGAATATAGGAGCATGTGAATGCGTAATCATGACAGAGTAAGCAATGTGTTACATGTATCTTGGCTATATGCATCAGAGCAAATGATGTGAACGTGAGAAATGTACCTTCATGCTCATGAGTCCTTCTTGCAAACAGTATGACATCAGCAAGAACTTCTCATTCACATGACTGTGATGCATATACTTACCTTGTGGTCTTGAGTTGGCTTAGGATGGGATGAACCTGCGCAAACAAGGTTAAATAACGCAGATACACCTACTGACTAGAGCAAGCAAGAGAAACCACAAGAGAACCAAGACTGGGATGACATGTAGAGTGAGTACTAAGTACCACATTGGATATAGACATGTCCCCAAAGGTAAAGATATGCAATAAAATCAGAGATTTCCTTCCCTTAGATGTCTTGCTCCCCCTGAATCTGCATGGGATATTGGGAGAAGATATGGAACAGAAAATCAGAGCAACAAAAAAGAAACAACAGAGCTTGAGCTAAAGCAAGCGACCAAACATGTCTTTCCCCTCTTAAAGACATGTGACATCTCTCCTCTTGAACACCAAGCATCTGGGGTCTTTGATGATATTACTTTATCCTAGTTGAGAAACTCTCTCCCCCTGAGTATTCTTTCTTTCTCCCCCTATAGGAAGGATTAAGCTTTGATGTGATCTCTCTCTCCCCCTTTGACATCAATTTCCAAGAAGGGCTCTTCTGGACATGTGATACAAATGGGTTGGTCCTCGAGTCACAGAGCAAAGCAGCATGTCTAATATGATGCTGGTAGAGGACAAGAATCATTGAGTGGAGCTGGAGCAAACAGAAATCAGGAATAAGTGGCAAGTTGGTTTTCTTGTGGTGGAATCGGTGACTCCGAGTTGTGTGCTTCGGTTGCACTGAAAGATTTCGGTTGGGCCGAAGAGAACAAACCGGTGTGACCGAGTTCATTAGAGTGAAACCACTTGTCACCTCAGCTCACTAGACAAGTAAGATCTCACAAGGATATGCAAGGAATTTACTGAAAGATTTGCAATGAATTGGATGTAGAAAATGCAGAACAAAAAGGAAAGAAAAGAAACTAAAAGTTCTAGATGAAGTTTTTTTGAAAGGGGGAAAATATGCAAGAGACAAAAGCACGGAGAGACACACGAGAACTTCATCTAGAGATGGTCGGCGACAAAGTCACCTATGTTAGAGTATATTGACTTAGGAGTCAAGTGAGAGCACTTGATAATAGGTCATACTCATCGTTTAAGCTCAAAATGGGGTTACCATTTTTCGTTTAAGCCTTTTGATGTATTCACATCTTGTCGAGTTGCTTTGACTCATGACTTGGAGTAAAGCTTCTCTAAGATGGAATAACATACCTTGGGTGGTGGTGTTGATCTTGCTCATGTAGTTGAACTTGTGTGGGTTGCTCAAGGTTGATGTAGTTCATCAAGGGTTGGGAGCATCACTTGGAGTTTGAGTTCATCTACCTACATGGGTTAGCTTTGCAAGGAAGAGCACTTGTGTATCCAAAATGACAATCATGAGACTCAACATAGAATTTGCCAAAGGATATGTTTGAATGGTTTCGTGCTTCCTTGTCTTCAACCACCATTGTGTAGAGACTTGGTGATGTAGAGATTGCTCAAGATGTGAGTGAGTTGCAATCTCATAGATTTAGATTCAACCAAGTACCTACACGGGTTAGATAACATGCAAGGTACAAATATATCCAAGACATATGAATAGCATCATAAGAGAAATATCGAGGATTAGTCATAGGCTCATGCCCCGCATGTATCAAATGGAGTTCCTACTCCAAGTTTGAAGCATCAATGATGTTCAATTCACCTCTCAACCTGCAAAACAACACTTTCTCATCAAGTGGTTTAGTGAATATATCCGCCAATTGCTTATCGGTGCGAACATGCTTAAGGTTAATGTCCCCTTTTGCAACATGATCTCGAATGAAATGATGACGAACTTCAATATGCTTAGTTCGAGAATGTTGCACGGGATTGTGAGCAATCTTGATAGCACTTTCATTGTCACGTAGCAATGGAACATGTTTCACATATATCCCATAATCTTTAAGAGTTTAGGTCATCCAAAGTAATTGAGCACAACATGAACCAGCGGCAATGTATTCCGCTTCGGCGGTGGATAAGGATACCGAGTTTTGTTTCTTGGAAGACCAAGACACAAGAGATCTACCAAGGAATTGACAAGTACCCGAAGTGGATTTTCTATCAACCTTGTCTCCGGCATAGTCCAAATCGGAGTAGCCAACAAGATCAAAAGAGGACCTCTTAGGATACCAAATGCCAAAATTTGGTGTATGGATTAGGTATCTCACTATCCTTTTCACAGCCTTAAGATGACACTCTTTAGGAGCAGCTTGATATCATGCACACATGCACACACTTAGCATAATATCAGGACGAGAGGCACATAGATATAACAATGAACCAATCATAGAGCGATAAACCTTTTGATCAACCGATTCACCATCTTTGGTCAAATCAAGATGTCCACTAGTAGGCATGGGTGTAGTCATACCTTTGCATTCTTGCATATTGAACTTCTTGAATAAGTCCTTGGTGTGCTTCGTTTGAGAGACAAAGGTACGTTCCTTAGTTTGCTTGATTTGCAAACCGAGAAAGAATTTGAGTTCACTCATCATAGACATCTCAAACTTCTCCGACATTAGCTTTCCAAACTTCTCACTAAAATGAGGGTTAGTTGAACCAAATATGATATCATCGACATAAATTTGGCACACAAATAGTTCTCCATTAACCCTTTTAGTAAAAAGAGTAGAATCAATTTTACCAATTTCAAAGCCTTTTTCAATAAGGAACTTGGTCAAGCATTTATACCATGCTCTAGGAGCTTGTTTAAGACCATAAAGGGCTTTGTGAAGTTTGTAAACATGATTAGGTTTCTTAGGATTGACGAAGCCAGGAGGTTGCTTAACATAAACTTCCTCCTCAATTTTGCCATTTAGAAAAGCACTTTTAATGTCCATTTTGTACAAGGTGATATCATGGTGATTAGCATAAGCATGTAAGATGCGAATGGACTCAAGTCTAGCAACGGGAGCATATGTCTCACCATAGTCCATACCTTCAACTTGTGTGTAGCCTTGGGCGACGAGACATGCTTTGTTGCGAACCACTTGTCCATCTTCATCTTGCTTGTTGCGAAACACCCATTTGGTACCAATGATGTTGTGGTTGTTGTCGGGCTTCTCAACCAATGTCCACACTTGATTTCTCTAAAAGTTGTGTAGCTCTTCATGCATAGTGTTTATCCAGTCTGAATCCTCCAATGCTTCTTCAACCTTCATAGGTTCAATGCTAGAGATGAATGAGTAATGTTCACAAAAGTTAGCTAAACGAGTTTTAGAGCGAGTGATTCTCCCGGTTTGGATATCATTGTAGATTTGCTCGACGGGATGATCCTTAGCAATTCTTGCTCGAACTCGTGAAAGCTTTTGCTTGGGTCGGGGTGGAACATCCTCTTCATCTTGTGCTTCTTCTTGGCCTTCTTCATTGTTGACGTTGTCGTTCTCTTGTCGTGGTGGAGAAGGAGGTTGTTGATGTTCATCTTGGTGCGCTTCCTCGTTTTCTTCATCTTGGCGTGTCCAACTTGTGGATGCTTCCGTATCAACTCTTGGTTCACCTTGTCGTGAGGTAGAAGCTTCCACTTGGACGGACGAGGTACTCTCCTTCACTTCCGTTGGATGAATCTTGCCAATGGACAAGTCTTGAATTGCTTCCGAAGGGTCTTTGTCTCCTACATCAATTGGCAATTGCTCTACTTGCGAGCCGTTAGATTCATCAAACTTCACATCTACCGTCTCTTCAACCTTTCGGGTGAAATTGTTGTAGACACGGTAAGTGTGAGAGTTTGAGCCATAACCAAGTAGGAAACCTTCATGAGATTTAGGAGCAAATTTAGAACGACGATGCTTATCAAGAATGTAGCACTTTGAGCCGAATACTCAAAAGTATCCAACTTGGGGTTTGTTACCGGTGAGGAGCTCGTATGCCGTCTTGTCGAGTAGCTTGTGAAGATACAAGCGATTTGTTGCATGACAAGCTGTCTCAATCGCTTCCGCCCAAAAGTGCTTTGGCGTTTTGTACTCATCAAGCATCATTCTTGCCATCTCGATAAGAGTCCGGTTCTTCCTTTCAACAACTCCATTTTGTTGAGGTGTGTACGTAGCCGAGAACTCGTGTGAAATCCCTTCTTCGTCAAGAAAGGTGTCCACATTTGCGTTCTTGAACTCTGTTCCGTTGTCGCTCCGAACCTTCTTGATCTTCACGTCAAACTGATTTTGGGTCCTAGCGAAGTTTTTGAAGATCTTTTGGACCTGCGATTTGTCATCAAGAAAGAACACCCACGTAAATCTTGAAAAATCATCAACTATGACTAGACCAAATGAGTTACCACCGAGACTCTTGGAGGCATTTGGACCAAAGAGATCCATGTGAAGTAGCTCGAGTGGTCTTCTTGTGGTCATGATGTTCTTCGCGCGGTGACTTCCTCCAACTTGTTTCCCTGCTTGACAAGCACTACAAAGTCTATCCTTGTCAAATATGACATCTTTTATTCCAAGGATATGATCACCTTTAATAAGCTTATCAAGATTTCGCATACCAACATTACCTAGTCTTCTATGCCACAACCAGCCTTTAGAAGATTTGGTAATTAAGCAAGTTCTAGGTTGAGCCTTTTTAGTGAAATCAACAATGTAAAGATCTCCTCTACGTATACTGGTAAAGACCATTTTATGATTGTCTCTACGAAACACTTGGCAATCTACTTTAGTGAATAAGACATTGAAACCGAAATCCGCAAGTCTAGAAACTGAAAGTAAATTGTATCCAAGGGATTCAACGAGCATGACATTTTGTATGGAGCTATCATGTGAGATGGCCACCTTACCAAGGCCAACCACCTTACCCTTTTAATTATCACCAAAAGTGACATATTTTCGAGGGTCGTCGTTTTCAGCAAGCTCACGGAATATATCTTTATCTTCGGTCATATGATCAGTACATCCACTATCAAGGACCCATTCCTTTCCTCCAGCCATGTAGCCGCGAAGATTTGCCATAAGAACAAAATGCCTCATTGCATCATCAAGATCATAGTCACTATCATCATCTTCATCATAGTATCCATGTTCAACATCATCTTGTGATTAATCAATTCCTAGAGAGGGTAATTCATTAGATAAATGATCATCACAATGGTTAACTTTATGAATTGTAATAGCTTCGGATATGATATCGCTAATGATTCCAACATTTCCTTTAGCACGCATGAGATTGGTAAGCTCAAATAGACAATCACCAAATCTAGGATCACTAGAGTTCATGTTACTCAAGGCAATAGACTTATGGAGAATTTCGTCTAAATTTTTCAAGGAATAATCTGGAAATCAATCCTCAAGAAATCTCCATATGGTGTAGGCACACTTGAGAGTAGGCAAACATCTAATCAAGTTTCTAGGCAAGCCTCTAATGATGAGCTCAACAGTTCTAAGATTGCGAATCATGTCAATATCTTCATCTAGGTAGGGTGCAAAGGATCAACATGAGGTGCACAAGGGCTAGTAATGTACTTGTTCAAACGATATTCATTGAAAATCTCAAGCATTTCATTTTTCCACTCATGAAAATACTCTCCATCAAGAATAGGCACTCTATGTCTAAGACTCCCCAAAGTAGACACATCCATCTTCCTCCAATGGTGTTTAAACCAAGGCAATGGAGACCAATGCTCTGATACCAATTGAAAGGATTGAGAAGAGGTGTCTAGAGGGGGGGTGATTAGACACTAAGTGCCAAAAGTTGCAGTTTTTAATATTCTTAAGTTTAAGTGGAGTTTAAGCACAAGTTTAACAAACACAATACATATCAAGCAAGCATGCAATGACTATATGAGCAGCGGAAAGTAAAGCATGCAACTTGCAAGAATGTAAAGAGAAGGGTTTGGAGTATTCAAACGCAATTGGAGACACGAATGTTTTTGTCGTGGTTCCGGTAGGTGGTGCTATCGTACATCCACGTTGATGGAGACTTCAACCCACGGAGGGTAACGGTTGCGCGAGTCCACGAAGGGCTCCACCCATGAAGGGTCCACGAAGAAGCAACCTTGTCTATTCCATCACAACCATCGCCCACGAAGGACTTGCCTCACTAGCGGTAGATCTTCACGAAGTAGGCGATCTCCTTGCGCTTACAAACTCCTTGGTTCAACTCCACAATCTTGTTGGAGGCTCCCAAGTGACACCTGGCCAATCTAGGAGACACCACTCTCCAAGAAGTAACAAATGGTGTGTTGATGATGAACCCCTTGCTCTTGTGCTTGAAATGATAGTCTCCCCAACACTCAACTCTCTCTCACAGGATTTGGATTTGGTGGAAAGAAGATTTGAGTGGAAAGCAACTTGGGGAAGGCTAGAGATCAAGATTCATATGGTTGGAATGGAATATCTTGACCTCAACACAAGTGTAGGTGGTTCTCTCTCAGAAAATGTGTATTGGAAGTGTAGGCACGTTTTGATGGCTCTCTCCACGAATGAAGAGTGGGTGGAGGGGTATATATAGCCTCCACACAAAATCTAACCGTTACACACAATTTGCTAAACTCGGTGGGACCGAATGGTTAAACTCGGTCGGACCGATTCAGCAAACCTAGTGACCGTTAGGATTTTCGGTGGGACTGAGATGCAACTCGGTAGGACCGATATGGTTAGGGTTAGGGGATAACGTAATCTCGATGTGACCGATTACACAAACTCGGTGGGACCGATTTTGGTAATAAGCTAACCAGAGAGTTGGTTAGGCAAACTCGGTGAGACCGATTACACAAACTCGGTGGGACCGATTTTGGTAATAAGCTAACCAGAGGGTTTGCATTGTAATCTCGGTAGTACCGATTGCTCAAACTCGGTGATACCGATTTTGGTAATGGACATACATAGAGAGATTACATCCCATCTCGGTGAGACCGAGATCCCTATCGGTGAAACCGATTTGCTTGGGTTTGTGGCAGTGGCTATGACATCTGAAACTCGGTGGCGCCGGATAGATAGAATCGGTGGGGCCGAGTTTGACTTTTGGTTTAGGTCATATGTGGATGTGGGAAGGTAGTTGAGGGTTTTGGAGCATATCACTAAGCACTTTGAGCAAGCAAGCCATTAAGCAACACCTCATCCCCTCTTGATAGTATTGGCTTTTCCTATAGACTCAATGTGATCTTGGATCACTAAAATAGAAAATGTAGAGTCTTGATCTTGAAGCTTGAGCCAATCCTTTGTCCTTAGCATCTTGAAGGGGTTCCACATCCTCTAGTCCATGCCACTCCATTGTTGAACTTATCTGAAACATACTAGGTAAAAGTGTTAGTCCAACAAGAGATATGTTGACATTAATTACCAAAACCACCCAGGGAGCACTTGTGCTTTCAAGGATCTCCCAAGCACTCTGGCAGTGGTCTTCTTGACCCTCTCTTTCCTCTTCTTCCCTTCTGCAGTAGCCTCTTTGGGTTCAGATTCCAAAGGTACTTGAGTAGAGGCTCTGGCTTTAGACATGGGAATTCTCTTTGCAGGTAATTTGGTCTTCATACCAGGCTTGGTTGTAGCAGCAGTGCTATATTCCTTTTTAACCACTTTCTTCTTGGAAGTGGCCTCATCCTCAACTGCCACATAGTCTTCATCCTCAGATTCAGAGGTTTTGTTCTTTCTGGCCCTGGTGGCAGCCTTTTGCAGATTGCTTGGTGTGCTCCCGCTGCCATTTTCTGAGCTGCTAGAGGGCCTAGTGCCCTCACTCAAGTGAACCTGCTCCTATGACTTGTTCTGACTGTCACTCTGATCTGACATGATGCAAACACTGACAGCAGACCCTGTGAATAGATTATAGATGAGGTAGAGTGGATGAGCATCACAAAATACAGAGGTTTTTGCAAAAGAATGAATCAAAAACTTAGTTTTAGTTTTCCTCAGAAAGCATTTCGGATCAACTGATTTGTAAACTCGGTGATACCGAAGCAGCTTTTGGAACCTAAACTAGTGAACTCGGTCAGACCGAGTCACAGTTCGGTGGCACCGAGACTGCTAGGGTTTCACAAAGTCCTGAACTCGGTCACACCGATTTGCAATTCTCGGTCAAACCGAGAATCACATGTGCAATGGCCCGAGCCAAATTGGTGGAACCGATTTCATCAACTCGGTCGGTCCGAGATGGTTTCGGCGGAAACCTAACCCTAAATTTTCAATTCACGACTAAACTACAGAGTGTTTTCGATGGATAGAATGGTTTCAATCATGGCAAGATTCATGGCAAAGCAATGTGCCGGGGAATCAAAGTTAGAACAAGACAAAGTTCAAGTCCATACCCTAGTTCGGCGATGAACTTGCTACGGCGGCAACGGTGGGGATGATTCCCGTTGACGGCAGCGGAGACTAGTGGCAAGAGGCAACTGGCGACGGGGAGGATGATCCGGAGACCCAGGGAGGCAGAGCAGGCTAAGCGCGGGTGAGGAGGTTCGGAAAGTTTTCCAAAATTTTGCACGTGAGTATATATAGCCCGACCCTATCGGTGTGACCGAGTAGAACAACTCGGTGGCACCGAGATGCATAACTGCAAGCAGTTGCTACAACTCGGTGTGACCGAAAAGTTCAAATCAGTTGCACCGAGATTGAAAACCTAGATCGACTTAGTGATCTCAGTATGACCTAAATGGGTGGATCGGTCAGACTGAAACGCACAAAGAAGTTTTGGAAGTTTAAGTCTATGATGAATCAGGGACTCAGAGTGCTCCTCACACAGAGTGGTTCAAATCCGACTTGATCAAATTTTGTGATGTAGCATGAATAGAGTTTGAGACGAGAAAAGCATAGATAGCTAGAGAAGGTTCTTAGGCACTCTTGTCCATCCACTTGGCCAAAAGAAAAGGAAACCAATCAATCAAAACAACAAGTGGATGTCCTCGAATGAGTAAATTATGCAACCAACATGCTCACACAATAAAATGACAAATAAAATATGTGGCAAAGCATGCACAAACAATTCTAGCATCTATCAAGCAATTGGTGATGACTAGGTCATCTATATATGAGTATATTGACTTAGGAGTCAAATGAGAATATTTGATCATAGGTCATACTCATCGTTTAAGCACAAGTGGGGTTACCACTTTTACATAAAGTGTTGTTGTGTTCACACCATTAGAGTTGCTTTAACTCAATTGTTAGAGTAAAGCTCCCCCTAGATGTGAGATCCCCCCTTAAGAGGGATGAACTAACCTTTGGTTTTGTCGATGATGACTTCATGTAGGTGTTGAAGATGTGGATGCTCTAAGTTGATGTAGATCATTCGGAGCTATCCTTTGGAGTGAGTTGCACTTTCAATACCTACACGGGTTAGTCCCACAAGGAACAAACAAGGATATCCATAGGCATAGAGTGATGCACACACAAGATGATGTCTATAAATGCTTTAGGTTACCTTGTCCCTTGTCTTACCAACAAGAGGATTTGTGACTCCTTGAACTAGTGCAAGATGTGGAAGTTGATTGCACTTGTTCTTGCCAAAATGATAAGAGTGAAGTATGTTGGTGGAGTCACCCTCAAGAACTCTCTAGTTCTTCTTCTTCGGGATCCACACCATCTTGATGGGAATCCTCGGAGTTGTAGTTGTACTTGATGAAGTGGAACTTGATGTAGTCTTGGGAACCCACTTGACCAAGGCCTTAGGAGCTTCTTCAAATGCATCAATTTCCTCTTGAAGCTTGTCCTTGCCTTTTTGCTTGTGGTCTTGTGGTGGAAGATCATCTTGAGCTTGTGTCCCTTTGGAAGAAGTAGGGTCATAGTTCTCTTGTTGAGGAACAAACTTCGTCTTGGGGTATTGATATTCTTCCCACTCAACTCCATTGGCATTGAACTTTCGTTCAAAACCAATACCTTGATTCTTCCGGTGCCTTCCTTGCTTGCGTACAATTTCCTCGAATTGCTTACTCCCGGCAAGTCTCTTGTAAACACCTTTCTCTATGATTTCCTTCAATAAGCTATTTTCTTGCTCAAGTGTAACTTGGCTAAGAGAATCATTAGTGGAATCAAGAGAACTACTATAAGCAACAATATTGGATTTAGCATGATTATTGTTACTACTAGAGGAAGAATCTTTCTTGTTCTTGTTACTAGACTTGACTTGAGGCATGTAAGTGGATAAGAGTAAACGCTTGGCAAGGTAAGAAGAACTTTTCTTGCGAAGATCATCATTGATTGCCTTTAAGAACTCATGCTCTTGCTCAAGGTTGAGCTTCTCAAAACGTAATTTCTCATGAGTCCTTAAAAGTTCTCGATGATCTCCTAAGATAGTTTCATGAGCTAACTTAAGAGTGTTTAGTTCTTTAGTTAGAGACTCAATCTTCTCCTTATCATTTTCATTCGTTTCATCATAGTATTCATCACTATAGTTGTCAACAAGTAAATCATCATCACCTAACAAGTCATCTTCATCACTATTGAAATCAACATACTCGGGGTGTGATACCTTTGGACCTTTAGGCATGAAGCATCTTCGAATTCCTTAATTTGGTGAATCAAATATGTCGTAGGAGTTGGTTGACACAAGTGCTAGACCGGCAACACCTTCATCTTGAGTATATTCGGAGTCAGAGTGGTAGCTTCTCTCGGAGTCATTGTCGGAGTCGGAGCCGGATACCCATTCACCAACATGAGCTTGATGTCTTCATTTTATGTAGCTCCTTGATGAATTGTCCTTCCTTTCCGAATCCTTGCTTCTCCGAGAGGGTCTTCGTTCATATCGATCATCCCTACTCCCTCTCTCCCTTGATGGCGATTCTTCTCTTCTACTTCTTCTTTTGGGAGAATCTTCTCTTCTCTTGTGGGGAGCCATACACTCATTGGAGTAGTGTCCGAGTCTTCCACAATTGTAGCAGTTTCTCTCTCGACTAGAAGATCTTTTGTCATTGTAGGACCTTGACTTGGAACTTCTCTCTTTGCTTCTATTCTTGTAGAACTTGTTGAAGTTCTTCACCATTAAGCTCAATTCTTCATTGAAGGTTTGTTTCTCACTTGATGATGTGGGGGCTTCACATGAGGCTTTGTAAGCACCACTTGACTTGTTATGGAGCTCCTCCTTATCCTTGAGTGACATCTCATGAGCAACAATTCTTCCAATGACTTCCGTTGGCTTGAGATCTTTGTAATTTGGCATCATTTGGATCAATGTGCATATGGTATCATATTTTCCATCCAAGGCTCTTAGGATCTTCTTGATGATGAATTTGTCGGTCATCTCTTCACTTCCTAAGCCGGCAATCTCATTTGTGATAAGAGCAAGCCTAGAGTACATTTCAGCGATACCTTCACCATCCTTCATTTTGAACTTGTCAAGTTGACTTTGAAGCACATCCAACTTGGATTCCTTTATGGAGTCGGTACCTTCTTGCATATCAATCAAAGTATCCCAAATTTCCTTTGCATTCTCAAGACGGTTGATTTTGTTGAATTCTTCGGGGCACAATCCGTTGAAGAGGATATCACAAGCTTGAGCGTTGTATTGCAGCATTTTCAACTCTTCCGCGGTGGCTTCATGATTCGATTCTCTCTCATCAAAGAATTCACCTTGCACGCCAACACACACAATAGCCCAGACGGCGGGGTTATGTCCAAGAATATGCATTTTCATCTTATGCTTCCAACTAGCAAAATTAGTTCCATCAAAGTAAGGACCTCTATGGTGGTAATTTCCCTCGCTAGACACCATACTCTCCTAGGTTGTGAAACCAAGGCTATGACCACCAAAATCTATGGAAATCAAAGCAAATGGAGACCAAAGCTCTGATGCCACTTGTAGGATCGAAAGTATGTCTAGAGGGGGGTGATTAGACTACTTGACCTATTAAAAATCTATAATTTTCCCAATTTTAGTCTTTGGCAGATTTTAGCTATCTTAGCACAAGTCAAGCAATCTTAACACAATTAAAGCAAGCATGCAAATAGTCTATGAGCAGCGGAAAGTAAAGCATGCAACTTCCAAGAATGTAAAGGGAAGGGTTTGGAGAATTCAAATGCAATTGGAGACACAGATGTTTTTGTCGTGGTTCCGATAGGTGGTGCCATCGTACATCCACGTTGATGGATACTTCAACCCACAGAGGGTAACGGTTGCGCGAGTCCACGGAGGGCTCCACCCACGAAGGGTCCATGAAGAAGCAACCTTGGCTATCCCATCATGGCCATCGCCCATGAAGGACTTGCCTCACTAGCGGTAGATCTTCACGAAGTAGGCGATCTCCTTGCCCTTACAAACTCCTTGGTTCAACTCCACAATCTTGTCGGAGGCTCCCAAGTGACACCTAGCCAATCTAGGAGACACCACTCTCTAAGAAGTAACAAATGGTGTGTTGATGATGAACTCCTTGCTCTTGTGCTTCAAATGATAGTCTCCCCAACACTCAACTCTCTCTCACAGGATATGGATTTTGTGGAAAGAAGATTTGAGTGTAAAACAACTTGGGGAAGGCTAGAGATCAAGATTCATATGGTGGGAATGGAATATCTTGGCCTCAACACATGAGTAGGTGGTTCTCTCTCAGAAAATGTGTATTGGAAGTGTAGGTATGTTCTGATGGCTCTCTCTCAAATGAAGAGTGGGTGGAGGGGTATATATAGCCACCACACAAAAACTAACCGTTACACACAATTTACCAATCTCGGTGAGACCGAATTGAGAAACTCGGTCGGACCGATTTAGCAAACCTAGTGACCGTTAGGATTTTCGGTGGGACTGAGATGCAACTCGGTAGGACCGATATGGTTAGGGTTTGGGCATAACGTAATCTCGATGTGACAGATTACACAAACTCGGTGGGACCGATTTTGGTAATAAGATAACCAGAGTGTTGGTCAGGTAAACTCGGTGGGACCGATTCGCTCATTTCGGTGGGACCGAAATGTTATAAAAGGGAAACAGAGAGTTTACATTGCAATCTCGGTGGGACCGATCGCTCATCTCGGTAGGACCGAAACGTTACAAGGGAAACAGAGAGATTACAACCCCATCTCGGTGTGACCAAGATCCCTATCGGTGAGACCGATTTTCCTAGGGTTTGTGGCAGTGGCTATGACATCTGAACTCGGTGGCGCCGGATAGAAAGAACCGGTGGGGCCGAGTTTGACTTTTGGTTTAGGTCATATGTGGATGTGGGAAGGTAGTTGAGGGTTTTGGAGCATATCACTAAGCACTATGAAGCAAGAACCTCATCAAGCAACACCTCATCCCTCCTTGATAGTATTGGCTTTTCCTATAGACTCAATGTGATCTTGGATCACTAAAATATAAAATGTAGAGTCTTGAGCTTTGAGCTTGAGCCAATCTTTTTGTCCTTAGTATTTTGAGGGGTCCACTTTCCTCATCCATGCCATGCCATTCATTGAGTTTTTCCTGAAATATTAATCTTGGAATAATGTTAGCTCAATGAGCTATATGTTGTTAGGAATTACCAAAACCACCTAGGGATAGTTGCACTTTCATGCACCTGTACAATTTACCATTGTATTGGGTGTGTTGGGGACACAAGAGACTCTTTGTTATTTGGTTGCAGGGTTGCTTGAGAGAGACCATCTTCATCCTACGCCTCCTATGGATTGATAAACCTTAGGTCATCCACTTGAGGGAAATTTTCTACTATCCTACAAACCTCTGCACTTGGAGCCCCAACAAACGTCTACAAGAAGAAGGTTGTGTAGTAGACATCAAGCTCTTTTCTGGCGCCATTGCCGGGGAGGTGAGTGCTTGAAGGTATATCTTTAGATCTTGCAATCGAGTCTTTTAGTTTCTTGTTTTAGCACTAGTTTAGTTTATAAAAGAAAACTACAAAAATATGGAATTGAGTTTGTCTCATACACTTCATCTTTTTAATATCTTTCGTGAGTATGATGGAAAGGAAAATTGTGCTCAAGTGCTAGAGGAAGAAGTATATAAAATGTTTGGCACTAAATCTTTGAATGATGAGCATGATTGCAATGTTGTTAGTACGAATTCTTTGAATATCCATGATACTAATGATGATTTCACTAGTTATGATGTCTCCATAAACATGCCAATTTTTGTGGAGTACATTGGGTTTGTAAGTACACACCAAATAGGGAAGATAGATATTGCAAGAGGCATAAGTACTTAGAAACTAAATTGTTGCAAGAAAGGCTAGATGAATGTGCTGAAAATTTAAATTATCTTGGCCATACTTGTGAGCTTTGCAATGAACATGATCATTTCAATACCCAATGCAAATTGTTTCATGATCATATCGTGTCCAAAAATTGTGAAGACTTGATTTCCCTTGCACATCATAATGAACTTAGTTTGATCTTGGGTTATGAAGAAATGAAAATTATAACTAAGGATATTCCAAAATTTTCCCTTGATAGAGTTCTTCATTTTGATCTAGAGGAAATTTATATGTATTATGCGGTGAATTGTATTGAAAATCCTTATATTGCCAATTACATAAAGAAAAGAAAACAAATAGAAGATGAAGAGAATACTAATGAAAGGGAAGATACTTCCCAATATCCTCCTATTATTTCTTATGATGAATCAGGTAACGAGGAGGAGCCTCCTATTCAACCAATCTCATTAATAAGGAGCTCCAAAAAGAGGATTGAACCCGCACATGATGTGGTGAAGAAGAAGAAAAGAAAAAGGAAGAGAGGTAAAAAGATATCTCGCCCAAATAATGATGCTCCCATTACTATTGTGCCTCATGAAAATATAATTGTGGAAGATAATGATACTTCTTATGATCTTGAAAATCTTTTTAGCACTTGCTTGGAAGAATATGATAATTGCTATACTATTGGTGCTATCCATACTATTAATTATGAGAGTGATTATGCTTATGATATGAAAAGGCCCAAGCTTGGGGATGCTATGTTTGATGAAGACGATGTTTTTGAGAATATATTTGCTGCAATTAATGTCTGTCCCAAGATTGGGGATGCTACGTTTAATGAAGATGATATTTTTAGTCTCCCATGTTTTGATATGCAAATTTATAATGATGATAGCATGCCTCCTACTTATGATGATTATTGTGATGATACTTATGCTATAAAAAGTAGTGATTATATTTATAGAACTTGTCATGATTATGATTACCCCTTTTCTGAACATTAATCTTTTAATGTGGAAACAATTTATAGTATTCGAGTCTCTTATGATACAACCACTATTCCTAATGAGAAGAATTTTGCTTATGTGGAGAGTAGTAAATTTTCTATGCTTGTAGATCATGAAAAGAATGCTTTTATGTGATAGTTATATTGTTGAACTCATTCATGATGCCACTTAAAATTATTATGAGGGAGGAATATATGCTTGTAGGAATTGCAATAATATCAAGTTTCCTCTCTATGTGCTTAAAGTTTTGAAGTTATGCTTGTTTTACCTTCCTATGCTAGTTGATTATTGTTCCCACAAGTTATTTGCTCACAAAATCCCTATGCATAGGAAGTGGGTTAGACTTAAATGTGCTAGTCATATTCTTCATGATGCTCTCTTTATGTTACACTTCTTATCTTTTATGTGAGCATCGTTGAAATCATCATGCCTAGCTAGGGGCGTTAAACGATAGTGCTTGTTGGGAGGCAACCCAATTTTATTTTTATTCCTCGATTTTTGCTCCTTATTAGTAATAAATAATTTATCTAGCCTCTGTTTGGTTGTGTTTTTGTCTTTAATTAGTGTTTGTGCCAAGTAGAACCGTTGGGAAGACTTGGGGAAAGTCTTGTTGAACTTGCTGTAAAAAACAGAAACATTAGCGCTCACGAGAACTGCTGCCATTTTTATTTGGATAGTGATATTTAGTAAATTCTTTTTTAAGATCATTAATAGATAAATTCCTCACGTCCAGAAATTTATTTGAGAATTTTATGAGCTCCAGAAGTATACGTTTGATCCAGATTACTACAGACTGTTCTGTTTTTGACAGATTCTGTTTTTCGTGTGTTGTTTGCTTATTTTAATGAATCTATGGCTACTAAAATAGTTTATAAACCATAGAGAAGTTGGAATACAGTAGATATTACACCAATATGAATTTATAATGAGTTCACAACAGTACATAAGTGGTGATTTATTTTCTTATGCTAACGGAGCTTACGAGTTTTCTACTTTAAGTTTTGTGTTGTGAAGTTTTCAAGTTTTGGGTAAAGATTCGATGGACTATGGAATAAGGAGTGGCAAGAGCTTAATCTTGGGGATGCCCAAGGCACCCCAAGGTAATATTAAAGGACAACTAAAAGCCTAAGCTTGGGGATGCCCCGGAAGGCATCCCCTCTTTTCTCTTCGTTCATCGGTAACTTTACTTGGAGCTATATTTTTATTTACCACATGATATGTGTTTTGCTTGGAGCGTCATTTTATTTTATTTAGTTTTGCGTGCTGTTTGAATAAAATACCAAGATCTGAAATTCTTAAATGTTAGAGAGTCTTCACATAGTTGCATAATTATTCGACTACTCATTGATCTTCACTTATATCTTCCAGAGTAGTTTGTTGTTGCTCTAGTGCTTCACTTATATCTTTTTAGAGCACGGTGGTGGTTTTATTTTATAGAAATAAATGAACTCTCATGCTTCACTTATATCATTTTGAGAGTCTTTAGAACAGCATGGTAGTTCACTTTGGTTATGAAACTAGTCCTAATATGATGGGCATCCAAGAGGGATATAATAAAAACTTTCATATAGAGTGCATTGAATACTAAGAGAAGTTTGATACTTGATAATTGTTTTGAGATATGGAGATGGTGATATTAGAGTCATGCTAGTTGAGTAGTTGTGAATTTGAGAAATACTTGTGTTGAAGTTTGTGATTCCCGTAGCATGCACGTATGGTGAACCGTTATGTGATGAAGTCGGAGCATGATTTATTTATTGACTGTCTTCCTTATGAGTGGCGGTCGGGGACGAGAGATGGTCTTTTCCTACCAATCTATCCCCCTAGGAGAATGCGCGTAGTACTTTGTTTCAATAACTAATAAATTTTTGCAATAAGTATGTGAGTTCTTTATGACTAATGTTGAGTCCATGGATTATACGCACTCTCACCCTTCCACCATTGCTAGCCTCTCTAGTACCGCGCAACTTTCGCTGGTACCTCAAATCCACCATACACCTTCCTCAAAACAGCCACCATACCTACCTATCATGGCATTTCCATATCCACTCCGAGATATATTGCCGTGCAACTTTCTACCATTTCGTTATTATGACACGCTTCATCATTGTCATATTGCTTTGCATGATCATGTAGTTGACATCGTATTTGTGGCAAAGCCACCGTTCATAATTCTTTCATACATGTCACTCATGCATCATTGCACATACCGGTACACCGTCGGAGGCATTCATATAGAGTCATATCTTGTTCTAAGTATCGAGTTGTAATTCATGAGTTGTAAGTAAATAAAAGTGTGATGATCATCATTATTAGAGCATTGTCCCAAGTGAGGAAAGGATGACGGAGACTATGATTCCCCCACAAGTCGGGATGAGACCCCGGACAGAAATAAATAAATAAAAGAGGCCAAAGAAGCCCAAATAAAAAAAAGAGAGAAAGGAGGCCATAAAAAAAGAGAAGGCCCAATTTAAAAAAATGAGAGAAAAAGAGAGAAGGGGCAATGCTACTATCCTTTTACCACACTTGTGCTTCAGAGTAGCACCATGATCTTCATGATAGAGAGTCTCCTATGTTGTCACTTTCATATACTAGTGGGAATCTTTCATTATAGAACTTGGCTTGTATATTCCAATGATGGGCTTCCTCGAAATGCCCTAGGTCTTCATGACCAAGCGAGTTGGATGCACACCCATTAGTTTCTTTTGTTGAGCTTTCATACACTTATAGCTCTAGTGCATCCGTTGCATGGCAATCCCTACTCACTCACATTGATATCTATTGATGGGCATCTCCATAGCCCGTTGATACGCCTAGTTGATGTGAGACTATCTTCTCCTTTTTGTCTTCTCCACAACCAACATTCTATTCCACCTATAGTGCTATGTCCATGGCTCATGCTCATGTATTGCGTGAAGATTGAAAAAGCTTGAGAACATCAAAAGTATGAAACAATTACTTGGCTTGTCATTGGGGTTGTGCATGATTTAAATATTTTGTGTGGTGAAGATGGAGCATAGCCAGACTATATGATTTTGTAGAGATACATTTCTTTAGCCATGTTATTTTGAGAAGACATGATTGCTTAGTTAGTATGCTTGAAGTATTATTATTTTCATGTCAATATTAAACTTTTGTCTTGAATCTTATGGATCTGAACATTCATGCCAAAATGAAGAGAATTACTTAGAGAAATATGTTAGGTAGCATTCCACATCAAAAATTCTATTTTTATCATTTACCTACTCGAGGACGAGCAGGAATTAAGCTTGGGGATGTTGATACGTCTCCAATGTATCTATAATTTTTGATTGTTCCATGCTATTATATTATCAACCTTGGATGTTTTATATGCATTTATATGCTATTTTATATGATTTTTGGGACTAACCTATTAACCTAGAGCAAGTGCCAGTTTCTGTTTTTTCCTTGTTTTAGAGTATCACAGAAAAGGAAAATCAAACGGAGTCCAATTGACCGGAAACTTCACGGAACTTATTTTTGGAAGAAAAGAAGCCCAGAAGACTTGGAGTCCACGTAAGGGAAGCTTAGTGGAGGACACGAGGTAGGGGGGGCGCCCTCCACCCTCGTGGGCCCCTCGTGGCTCCCCTGACGTACTTCTTCCGCCTATATATATCTCCATATACCCTAAAAACACCCGGGAGCACAATAGATCGGGAGTTCCGCCGCCAGAAGCCTCGTAACCACCGAAAGGCAATCTAGACCCGTTCCGGCACCCTGCCGGAGGGGGCAATCCCTCTCCGGTGTCTATCTTCATCATCCCGGTGCTCTCCATGACGAGGAGGGAGTAGTTCTCCCTCGGGTCCGAGGGTATGTACCAGTAGCTATGTGTTTGATCTCTCTCTCTCTCTCTCGTGTTCTTGAGGTGATACGATCTTGATGTATCGCGAGCTTTGCTATTATAGTTGGATCCTATGATGTTTCTTCCCCCCCTCTACTCTCTTGTAATGGATTTAGTTTTCCCTTTGAAGTTATCTTATCGGATTGAGTCTTTAAAGATTTGAGAACACTTGATGTATGTCTTGCCGTGCGTATCTGTGGTGACAATGGGATACCACGTGATTCACTTGATGTATGTTTTGGTGATCAACTTGCGGGTTCCGCCCATGAACCTATGCATAGGGGTTGGCACACATTTTTGTCATGATTCTCCGGTAGAAACTTTGGGGCACTCTTTGAGGTTCTATGTGTTGGTTGAATAGATGAATCTGAGATTGTGTGATGCATATCGTGTAATCATACCCACGGATACTTGAGGTGACATTGGAGTATCTAGGTGACATTAGGGTTTTGGTTGATTTGTGTCTTAAGGTGTTATTCTAGTACGAACTCTAGGGCTGTTTGTGACACTTATAGGAATAGCCCAACGGATTGATTGGAAAGAATAACTTTGAGGTGGTTTCGTACCCTACCATAATCTCTTCGTTTGTGCTCCGCTATTAGTGACTTTGGAGTGACTCTTTGTTGCATGTTGAGGCATAGTTATGTGATCCAATTATGTTATTATTGTTGAGAGGACTTGCACTAGTGAAAGTATGAACCCTAGGCCTTGTTTCAACGCATTGCAATACCATTTGCGCTCACTTTTATTATTAGTTACCTTGTTGTTTTTATAATTTCAGATTACAAATACCTTTATCTACCATCCATATTGCACTTGTATCACCATCTCTTCGCCAAACTGGTGCACCTATACAATGTACCATTGTATTGGGTGTGTTGGGGACACAAGAGACTCTTTGTTATTTGGTTGCAGGGTTGCTTGAGAGAGACCATCTTCATCCTACGCCTCCTACGGATTGATAAACCTTAGGTCATCCACTTGAGGGAAATTTGCTACTGTCCTACAAACCTCTGCACTTGGAGGCCCAACAAACGTCTACAAGAAGAAGGTTGTGTAGTAGACATCAACCCACCTTTTTCAAAACTTTGAAAAAGGGAGGGCACGCTCAACAGATTTGGAGATGAACCTACTTAGAGCAGCAACGCAGCCGGCGACCCTACGGATGTCTTTGATTTGTCTTGGCGCCTCAATCTGCTCAATCTCTTTGATCTTGTCAGGATTTGCTTCGATTACGCGTTGAGACACAAAGAACCCAAGAAGTTTGCCGGATGGGACGCCGAACACGCACTTCTCTAGGCTGATCTTGAGGTTGATCTTGCGTAGGTTGGAAAATGTTTCCTCCAGATCTTGCATGAGCGTGGCCTTGTCCTTTGTCTTGACTACTATATCATCCATATAAGCTTCCATATTTCTATGCAGCTGGGGCTCAAAACCAATTTGGACTGCTTGGGCAAATGTCGAACCAGCGCTTTTCAACCCGAAAGGCATCCGTACAAAACAGTATGTACCACATGGGGTGATGAACGCAATCTTTTCTTCATCTTCCTTCATCATGAAGATTTGGTGGTATCCTGAGTAGGCGTCGAGGAACGACAGCATGTCACACCCGGCAGTGGAGTCCACTATCTGGTCGATATGTGGTAGAGGGAAAGGATCCTTTGGACATGCTTTATTGATATCTGTGTAGTCAATACACATCCTCCATTTCCCATTTGACTTACGCACTACCACTGGATTGGCCAACCATGTGGGGTGGAGCACTCCTCTGACCAAGCCTGCCACCTCCAACTTCCTGATCTCCTCGATGATGAACTCTTGTCGCTCCAAAGCTTGATTCTTGACCTTCTGCTTGACGGGCCGCGTATGGGGATAGACAACAAAGTGGTGCTCGATCACCTCCTTGGGAACGCCGGGGATGTCGGATGCTTGCCATGCAAACACGTCGACATTCGCTCACAGGAAGGCGACGAGCGTGCTTTCCTATTTGCTGTCAAGGGTGGAGCTTATGGTAAAAGCTCCACCCGTGCGATCCTCCTTGACGGGCACCTTCTTGGTTTCTGGTGGGCCCGCCTTGGATCTCTTGCTCCCGCTGGCGGAGCTCTCTGGCATGTCCTCAACGGGAAAGCGGCGCTCTGAAGAGGTGCGTTTGCCGGAAGAGGTGCAGGATTCCTTGCCAGGGTCAGAAGTCTTGCCGGAAGGGGCCTTGCCGGCAGGGGCAGAGGCCTTTGCCGGTTTTCTTCCCTCCCCGGGCCTCAGCGGCAGGAACAAGTACCTTGGCGGCAGCTGCTGCAACTGCCTCCCGGTATAGTTGGTCGGCGCAGATGAACGCGTCTTTCTTGTCGGAGGGGACAGTGATGATGCTCATCGGCCCGGGCATCTTCAACGTGTTGTAGGCATAATGTGATGCTGCCATAAAGTTGGCCAGCGCTGGGCGGGCGAGGATCCCATTATAGGGCAAGGGGATCTTGGCAACATCAAAAATAATCTTCTCCGTCCTATAGTTCAGCTCGCCCCCAAATGTAACAGGCAACGTGATCTTACACTTCGGCTGACTCCTCCCTGGGTTGACCCTAGAAACATGCCCGTTTCCTTGAGATCTCCATCTGGGATTTGCAGCCTCTTGATCACGGCAGGCGAGATCAGGTTCAGAGCGGCCCCACCGTCAACTAGCACTTTTGTCACCTTGAGGTTGCGTATTGTTGGTGAAACCAACAACAGCAAACACCCGACCGCAGTCGTGCGCTCAGGGTGATCCTCGATGTCAAACATGATAGGCGTGCTGGACCACTTCAGTGGCCTCTAGGCATCGAACGATGGCTCCGCCGCAGTGAGTTCATGCACCTACTACTTCAGTTGGTGGTGAGAGGTGTGCAATTAGGCGCCACCGTCGACGCACATGGCCTCCGTAGCTTTCTGGAACTCATGCTCACCGGACTCCTCGTCCTCATCATGATCATCGTCTCCCTCCTTCTTGTTGCGGCCCCGAGCGGGCCTCTCTTGTTGGTTATCTTTGTCACGGCGACCCCCTCGACCACCACGCTTCTTGCCGAACCCCTCAGCATTGTCCTGGCCCTTCTCCTTATCGCGCCTCTCATACTCAACTTTCTACTTCTCTGCAAGCAGCTCAACCTGCCGGCAATTCTGGAGGTCATGGCCCTTGGTGCGATGGTTCTTGCAGTACTGCTTGTCGGAGCCTCCCGGCTTGTCGGTAGCCGCCAAGGCCCGGTAGGCGGCGCACCCGTAAACTTCCTTGCCGGGGTCGTCAACCTTGGCCTTCTTGTCGGCGCCGGGATCGCCGGATCCCTCGCCGGCAAGCACGGTCTTTACCTTACGTTTCATATTGCAGGGTCGGCCCTTCTATGCCGGGGCGACGACGTCTTCATCTGTTGAGTCGGTTTCCGTGCCGGCATCTTCACTGGGGTACTTCCTCCCTTATTCAGCATGAGCACATCTATCAGCCAGAACATAAAGCTCAGCTACATCCTTAACCTTGTTCAACATCAGCTCCTCGTGCATCTTGCGTTTGTGCACATTCTGATGGAATGCACTGATGAAAGTGGCGGGATGAACATCTGTGATGTTGTACTGCACACATCTGAACCTTTGTATGTACTTGCGCAGGGTTTTGTCGTCCTTCTGGGGGATGACATGCAAATTACTCACCTGGCCAGGAGCTTGGTGGCCTCCGGTAAAGGCACCATCAAAGTCGTGGCACAGATCTGACCAAGAAGAAATGGAATCCACTGTCAGGTGCATCAACCATGACATGACGTTGGGCTTAAGTGCCAACGGGAAATAGTTGGCAAGCACCTTATCGTCGCGAGCCCCGGCAGCTTGCATCGCGATAGTGTAGACGCTGAGGAACTCCGACGGGTGAGTCTTGCCATTGTACTTTTCTCTGACCTCAGGCTTGAATGTGTGGTGGGTGGGCCACAGGAACTGCCGCAGCTTAGGGGTAAAGGCCGGACAACCCACCTCGTAAGGTAGGTCACGGAACCCCCCGGCGCTGGGCGGTCCATAGTGGGCCCTGCACGCCTATCTGACCAATGGCGCGCTTCCTGCCGCTCGATAGTGGTTCGAGTGTCTTCTCGAGATTGCTCCCAAAGAACTTGACGTTGGTCGCAGCGGGCTCGCGGGTCAGACGACAACGTGGAAACATCGTCGTAGGCGTCGACCCGACGAGCCGGCGGCTTCTGTTGCGGGCATGGGGGAGGAGAGTGCACCGTGGTACAACGTCTCCGGTCCTTCCACCGCTGGCGTGCACCGGCTCGAGAGAGCGCCGACACAAGGGTCCCGCTGGTCGCCAACGCTTCCGCTAGCGTGGGTGGCGGCGAAAGCTGCATGGACCGTGATGCGCTCCGACTTCTAACCATGTTAGAAGGAGCTCTATCACGGTCTCGTGGTCGCGCGCCGTTTCCACCAGCATCTGGGAGCGCATGCTGGCCCGGTCATCTCGAGAGTGACGCAAAGGGCTCTTCCTGCGGCGGTGCCCGGGGGCACC
Organism: Triticum dicoccoides; assembly: GCF_002162155.2. Classification (NCBI taxonomy): domain Eukaryota; kingdom Viridiplantae; phylum Streptophyta; class Magnoliopsida; order Poales; family Poaceae; genus Triticum; species Triticum dicoccoides. The sequence continues at coordinate 573,177,710 of NC_041386.1, read as the reverse complement.
GACGTCGCGGCGTTGCTCGTCACGCGCGGCCTGGGAAGGCCGCGGCGCGGGCGCCGGCTGGGGCATCCCAAAGGTCACCGCGCCGCCTCTGGGCAGCATGGCGCCGCCCTAGACCCAGCGGCGTGTGGTTCATCGTCTTGTGCACAAATGATGCTGCTCGCCTGGCTCCGATTGCCAGAGTGTCGTGGATGCTTGCGGGCCACACCTCCACCACCATCCGCAGCCGCCCCATTGCCTGCTCGTGCTGGTACAGGCGGCTCGGCTCCAGACGAACCGATCGCTGTGATCACCTTCTTCTTGGGAGCCATGGCGATGAACAAGTCGATGCGTTAACTTCTAGACCAGATTTTCACAGCCTCAGCGCCCCCTACTTGGCACGCCAAAGATGTCGGGGAAACGACACCTATGGGATCCTGGGGAATCCCTTCTACGGTTGGCAGGGCGTGGAGCTGCGCAAAGAGCGGGTCTAAAGGATCAGCGCGAGGGGATTTTTACCCAGGTTCGGGCCGCAAACGATGCGTAAAACCCTAGTCCTGCTTGTCTGTGTATATTTGGTGTTCTTGAGCTCTTGAACTAGCTGCGATGCATGCCCAGTCCAAAAATTCTGAATCCTTCCACAATACGCCTCGGGCCTCCTTTTATATGTCAAAGGGGCCGCCACAGTGGCACACGGGAGGTGGAAAGTATCTACAGTGTATGAGTTTATCACCTGGCACTGTAGGACAGACACATTTAATGCGGTGCCTATGTGCCCTCTTGCTTTACCAGGGACGGCAATGAAGCTTGTCCATCCGTCGGTGCCTCACCTTGCTTCGACGCGCGTCCAAGCTGACGAGGCATGCAGCACCATGCTGGCTGGTTGGTTGCTGAGCTGGTGCAATGACAGGGTCTTCACGAAGATCTACATGCCACCACGCTTGTGCTTGGCTAGTTGGCCTAGAAGCTACATGCTGCCACGCATGCGCTTGCCTAGTTGGCGGGATGGTCACCGCTTCGGAATGGGTGCGGGGCAGCAAAACTTTGGCAGGCGCGGGCCTGGCCTCGTCCCCGCAGATGCCCCTGGCAAGGGTTTTGCCGGGGGTCTTCGTCTGTCCCCGACAAGGGTCTTGCTGGGGGTCTTCGTCTATCCCCGGCAAGGATCTTGCCGGGGGCCTTCGTCTTCTGGTTTCTATCTAGATTCACAGGCCTTTGGTCTTCACAAAGATCTACGTGCCACCACGTAGGCGCCCCTGAGTCTTGGTCTTGATGCTGTCGATGGTGCCAGAGCTCTCAGGCTCAAGGGTGGTGCCCTTGCTGGTGTTGGGCAAGTTGCCCTGGCAAGGCTCTTGCCGGGGCTATGTAGGCCACCCCGGCAAGGGTGTTGCCGGGAGAAATCCATCTTGTCCTTTCGCAGTTCATGCTTCTGGCTCGAGTGCTGCCTTGGCAGTCTTGTACCTTTCCTTCCTCTGCCCTGCCCGTGCACAAGTAAAGGGGTACAGAAGGGCCCCTACTTTTGTACACCGACACAATTCAATGCAAAACAAATGCAAAAATGCTCGTTTGATTGTTTACTTTTAGCTTCCTTCTTTGTGGTTATTTCTCTATTGTACTTTGTACGGAGTAGTATCTCACTGGTCGGGAAGGCATGCAAATTCCCAAACCGCTTCCTACACCCTGTATCAAATTTTTTGCCTAACAAGTTGTGCCTTGCAATTGGAGTTCCAACTTGAGTACTACTACTAGGAGTACCATGGACCAGTTCTTTTAGGCTTCTAGATTAGTAGTAATCCCATAACTACTACCTCCATCCTGGTTGTGGTCCCCATTGTAATCTGTGTCAAATTTTGACCATAAATCTAACTAATAAAATGTTTGTGCATGTCACATGCACTAACATTTTATCAGTTTAATCTTTGGTCAAAATTTAGCACAAATTACAATGATAACGAATAAACCAGGACAGAGGTACTAGTAGTAGTTTAGAAGCCCAAATAAATGAGTGAGACGCCTTAATATTACTCTCCACTGTGACTAGTCTTATGGGAAAAGCTAGGGAAGAGACGGCTTATTTTTTAACCGCCAAAAGAACTGGCCCTAGGAGTAGTAGCTAGGGATACTAGGAGCAGTATCTAGGGATCGAGTGTGCGAGATGAACCGAAGAAAGTAAATGTAGAGATATGAAATGCAAAAAAGATGGAGGGATGTGATGGTTGCTTGTCCGTTTATTTTATCAGGCCACATACTACTCGAAGTGGTTGGGTTTTGTGATATGACGGCTTTACTGCCACGCCACGAGCGGGGTGAGACTCGCGTGCAGTGCCTCCCTCTACACTAGTACTACATCGGTCATGGTTCATTAGTCCCCTATTGAATTTGACTGAAGATTTAACTGACAAAATGTTAGTGCATGTCAACAAAAACTATATCGTTGGATTCGTATTTGAACATAGTTTTCAATGATATAATTTTAGGTGACATGCATCAGCATTTATCGTACTACATATAATGTTAGTTCAATTTTTGGTCGTACTAATCTATAGTAAGGTGCCCGTGCGTTGCACGGAACAGTGATATGCATTGATCGGGGAGTTGTTTATTTTGACAAAGGATGTGGGGGTCATCTCATGTGTAACGGGTATCGATAGGTTTCTTTGGATATTATTTCATCTCTAGAGCTCACAAACATCCGGGTGAAATAGATAAAAAAAGTATCTTTGCAAACAAAAGCGTTCAACTATTCAACCTGCATCCCAAACTTGTGAAGAAATAACTCTTATTGTGCTTTGCAAGAAATGATCTTTAAGAATTAGTTTTTGAGTATCGATTGTTATACATGTAGGCTACAAATGACATGGCACTTTCTACTAGTCAACATTTGGCTATACTATTAAGTATTAACCATGCCCTTATACAACTAGACGGAGGGATTAAATCAGGATGACTTGGAAGGGGGAAGAGGAGATGTAAGAAATGGTTCATCAAAAGTCTTTCACCAGTACTGTAGTAAAAATTCATACATGGAAGATTCTAGACTAAACCATAAATGGATACACTTTTATTCATGCACGATACTCCAATAGAGCAAGATCATGCATGGAAGTCTCCACATACTTAGACAGCGGCTTACATTGAGTGAAGACTAATGATCAACATTTAACTTGGTGATGCATATGTCCAGGTGAACCTCCTTGGAGTCCCCGTGCACCACGTTGGGGGGGGGGGAATCGTACCATGCGTCTTCCATGTCCACATCGGCGGGAAGGTCCCAGCTCGACACAGTCCTAGTCAGCTTGATGTAGCCAGTGTCGCTGCCCACGTACCTCTGAGGGGTAGTAAGAGTGAGCACGCACCTGTACATCGGCCTCCTGTCAGTGTCAGCGTTAGCGGCGTCGCCCCTGGCGCACACTACAGAGACGGGGCGGCGGCCTGCGCGGGCCTCACTGGTGCCCATGATCAAGAGGAAGATGCTGTCGTCCTCCTCCGAGACTAGCAGGTGGCAGTGATCCTCCAGTGGCTCCGGCACAGCGAATAGGTAGCACGTCTCGTACTTTATGTTCTTCGCCGCGGGACAGTAGTGATAGACAGACGCCTGCGTGAGGTGATGTATGATGTCCGCTGGCGAGCCCCAAAACGGCATAGGGCACTCATAGAAGTAGACGAAGGGCTCCTTGGAGGCATCGACCAGCCGTCCATGAAATCGGAGTGGCTGTAGGGGACGTTGTGCCAGTTGAATATATGAGCAAGTTACTGATACATCTCCAACGTATCTACTTTTTCTCACACTTTTCCTCTTGTTTTGGACTCTAATTTGCATGATTTGAATGAAACTAACCCCGGACTGACACTGTTTTCAACAGAACTACCGTGGTGTTGTTTTTGTGCAGAAATAAAAGTTCTCGGAATGGAACGAAACTTTGCGAGGATTTTTTATATCAATAATAAGAATTTCTAGAGCCAAGACCTGTCGGAGAGGGGCACCTGGGTGGGCACAACCCACCAGGGTGCGGCCCCTCTCCTGGCGCGCCTAGGTGGGTTGTACCCACCAGGTGGCCCCGCAGACGACCCCCTGATACTATAAAATCCCATATTTCCAGAAAAAATCAAGAGAAAGAATTATCGCGATCCACGAGACGGAGCCGCCGCCAAGCCTTGTTCTTCCTCGGGAGGGTAGATCTAGAGTCCGTTTGGGGCTCCAGAGAGGGGATCTTCGTTCTTCATCATCACCAACCCATCTCCATCGCCAATTCCATGATGCTCCCCACCAGGAGTGAGTAATTGCTTCATAGGCTCGCTGGTCGGTGAGGAGTTGGATGAGATTCATCATGTAATCAAGTTAGTTTTGTCAGGGCTTGATCCCTAGTATCCACTATGTTCTTAGATTGATGTTTCTATGACTTTGCTATGCTTAATGCTTGTCACTTTGGGCCCGGGTGCCATGAACTCAAATCTGAACCATTTATGAATTCATCATTATATCCATGTTTTAGATCCGATCTTGCAAGTTATAGTCACCTACTATGGTTATGATCCGACAACCCCGGAGTGACAACAGCCGGGTCCAGTCTTGGTGATGACCGTAGTTTGAGGAGTTCATGTATTCACTATGTGTTAATGCTTTGTTCCGGTTCTCTATTAAAAGGAGGCCTTAATATCCCTTAGTTTCCAATATGGACCCTGCTGCCACGAGAGGGTAGGACAAAAGATGTCATGCAAGTTCTTTTAATAAAGCATGTATGACTATTTACAGAATACATTCCTACATTATATCGATGAACTAGAGCTAGTGCCGTATCGCCCTAGGTTATAACTATCACATGATGAATATCATCCAACAAGTCACCGATCCAATGCCTACAAATTTATCTTATATTGTTTCTGCTAAGTTACTACTGCTATCATCACTGTTACACTTGCTACAAAATTACTCCTATCACTGTTACTGTTACTATTGCTACTGTCACTACTATCAAAACTATCAAACTACTTTGCTACTGATCACTTTGTTGCAGATAATTAATCTCCAGGCGTGGTTGAATTGACAACCCAGCTGCTAATACCTACAAATATTATTTGGCCCCCCTTGTGTCGAATCTATAAATTTGGGTTAAATACTTTACCCTCAAAAACTGTTGTGATCCCCTATACTTTTGGGTTATCAGTTACTATGAGATTTAGTCCGAATAAGCACAAAAGAAATCATGATAGCTATAACAGAGATTAAACTAATCATGTGGACTAGCATAGTAGATGAACAAATCGAATCTAGGACACATACTAGAAACATGAATTCTACCATGATTTCGAACAGGAAGGACAGAAACACATACACTGCAACGGGAGCTGCACCATTGGCGTTGAGGTTGTCACCCATGTCATTGAGGAAGAGGTTGCCGAGGTCGGGGAAGAAGTCATCGTCGGTGAAGTCGTCGCTGCCAGCAGTCGCGAGAGTGCGCTCCCCAAATTTCAACAGCGTCCGCCGAATGGAGTGCAGGAGGGAGTGGCTGTAGGGGACGTTGCGGCCGCCGAATGGAGCGCAGGAGTAGCACACGAAGCAGTAGATGGTGCTCCTCCCTAGTCTCTATCTCTACTACTCTTCTTCTTTTATAATATACTAGTAGCTGTCAAATCGGATAGTACTGCACCGCCCGCTGCACGCCCGGCTAAACACGCCTCCTCGCCTCCATCAAACCCCTCCCTTAAACCCGCATGCAAACCGAGAAACCTACTCCGGCCCGCGGGAGGAAATTTGCTGGTTGCCATTGGAGAATAATAGAGTCACATCCAATCCATTTGAATTAATTGTGTGTATGTTTCTCCCTCTATAAAAAGTTAATTCCATCCTTAATCTTGTATTCTAAGTACTCTGTGGTTTCCATTGTCAATACAGTGTACATGACTTGCAGGCTGGCTACAGATTCATACAGAAAGTTAGAAACAAACAAATCCATCCTTAATCTTGTATTCTAAGTACTTTGTGGGTTCCACTCCCAGTACAGTAGCGAAAGAAGTATATATTAAAAAATATATAAAAAGCTACAATTTAGGACATAATTAGAACTCAGGCCATCGCGCTGAAAGCATCCGGCCTGGACCAGTACACTAGGTGTTCGTTGCGGACGATGCAAGAGATAAACCTTTATAGAAATGAGCCCATCCATTGCAACGGATCCAAAGTAGAATAATACATATTCATAAATTTGAAAGAAAAAAGTTTAGTTTTGATATACATATCACTAAAAATATCTTATGTTTCACTCCAAATATATTCTTTGGGTTGTTTTGATGAGGTAAGGGAGGAATGTGGTTGGTTTCAAGATACTAAGGGGTTTTGTGTAAACTGGAGCAAAGAAGTGGGAATTGTTGCAAAAGGCCACAACTTACATCACAGCCATTAGATGCAGATCTAATGGTCAGAAATGGCGGATGGCAGACACACCATCATCACCAACTGGTTCTTTTATAGGAGTAAGTAATATAGGAGTAGGAGTAGCAAAAAATCGAGTTGGTGATGATGGTGTGCCTGCCATCTTATAGTATAGACCGTCCGATCTATATCTGACGGATAGAAAGCAAACTATGACAATTTTACAAAAGATACCCGCACCTCTCTCCACATTTACAGATAAGGCCTTGCCTCGTTCATCCTTATCTCCCACAGCCTCATTGCTGAGCAATTAAAAAAGGAAGTCTTTGGAACAATCTGGCATGGTGGCCGCTGCCGGCGCCGTCCATCCCCATGCCTCCGCCCAGTCCGACCACCAGTCACCACCATGCCCCACTCCTCCTCACCTTATCTATCATCTTTCTCGAGATATCATTTTTTGATGAAATGGTCGAGATACCATTTTTCCGATAAAATTCTCGAGATATCATTACACATGGGATTACTCCTGCATGGGTCAATCACAACAGGTGTTTTGTAAAAATAATGCATCTTGATGTTCCATGCAATGCACGTGCATCTTGCTAGTTTTTTTTTGCATATAATTCCAAACACCATGTAGACACGGTCTTTGACCATTTTACAACTATGTTAGTATCATTGTTAGTGGTCAGCCGGTGCAAGTTATAGCCTCGGGTGTTTTAACCTTTTTTTAGTAATGATATCTGGCGATTGTTCGCCACGAGCTCAATCATGGCGAATCCCACGTAACTGTCAGATTTCCATCCGACGGTGGCCTGTTTTTAAGCCATAGTATTTGACAAAACCGCCACCCTTACACACGTACTGTAACTGCGTCACGGGCATTTGCAACTGCCATGTCTGCCAGCGAACGTTTGCTGGGGATTGGAGTTAGCACCGATGGCGGTTCGTAGTCGTTCCACGCTCGAGCATTGAAGTTTGCAACTATTTTAATTAGAATATACTAATCCTCCGGTGCTAGTAGTAGAGCAGAGTCCTACTCCACTACTACTCTACTCAAGAAAGTTAGGGCATAGTAGTAGGTACTGTAGGGAGTACCAGTACTGTGATCACTCAAGCAAGTTGTCTGGCATTGATATGACCCTACACTGCTGGTATGTGTCTCATAAGTCAAGCGGTGTGCTGTAGTCATCATCACCTGTCCACTTCCCGCAGCACATATTCGCTTGTCCATCCTTGTCCGCACATAATCGTCCAATCTTCCATCCCCTCTAAGGTGCCTCCCCCCTCTTCTGAAACCCAATCACTAACAATGGCAGAACCGAGCAGCGGCCGCCGAAAGAGTGGCTGGAATTCTCTCCCCACAGAGGTAATCAAGCTCATTATTTCGTGTGTGGACAATCTCAGTACCATGCCCCTCGCTGCGTGCTCACCGGGGCTGTACCGTTTAATCAAAGCCCTCAGGCCGGAGCTTTTTAAGCCAGCTCCTTGCTTGCTGATGACGCCTAATCTTCAAAAACGACGTGTCACATAGCATAACAATCATAGGGTGGCGAGCATGAACCCTCTTGAGTGTGATCCGATCCCCGTCACCCTCAACTACATTAATGGTATGTACTGGGTCGGCATGAACACGTCTTGGATGGTGCTCGTCCACGGTGGCGGCAGCTGGATGCTCATGGAGGTCTACACCCGGTGATTGACCCCCCTTCCTTCGATTAACACTGCACTTCTTTGGCACCGCGGCCCAGAATACTCGGAATCTTATAGTAGCCAACATGATACCAAGTTTGATTTTCTCAAGGTTGTAATCTTCCAAGTGCCCACAAGATCTGAGAATTATAAAGACTTCAGGCTAATTGTGTTCTTCAACCGCGGTCTCGCCTATCTGACAGGTCACTGCGGTAAGTGGATAAATCTGCACGTCCATCGCAGGATCATACATCCTCCATGGTTCTCTGATGGCATTGAACACAAGGGCTTCATTTATGTTATTGACTCCTTCTATGGATGGACGTATTGCTGGCCTACTCCAGTCATCGCTACAAATGGATGTTACATCAGTATGTTACTTTCCTATGATATCATGATGGCTTGCTTATATTACTGTCAACATTTACTGAAAAACTATTCATGCTCATAACATGATGTTCTTAAGATTGACTACATTAAGAGCCCTTTTTTATTTGACTCCAACTTGATATGATGTTGTAGGCCGTCTGGTGTCCCTACCCTTCCTAATCCCAGAACCTTTCAGAGAAAAGCGGCATGGCAGTTGCAGGTGGTTCCTGGCTCGATCAGACAACGGCGAATGATTGATGATCATTCGCACGTACCTGACGTGTTGTTTCATGGAATACAATCACAATTACTGCAAGGTCTTTGAGCAGGATCCTAGCTTCTCTGGGCCTTCAGGAATTTTTGACTGGAGGCTGGTAAGTAGCCTTGGTACACGCTCTCTGTTTCTCGGACTGAATTATCCGATTAACTAGGAGATAACCGATGGGAAAGATCATGATGGCAGCGCGGTTTCGTTCATCAGGCAAAATTGTGTGTACACAGCGTACCATGTGTCTCTGCATACACCATACCCTGATATGTGCCGCCACGCTCTGCAGCCCAAAATAGGAGAGAGGGTCGCAAGTATGATACTTCGACCTGCTGGCTGGAGTTTCCCCCATCAGCCACCCAACTGGTTCAAGCCGTCAGCCAATATCCACAGCTTAATAAATAGGAACGTCTAACTGAGCCAGTTAGTTAGATGAGTACACTTGGGGTAGTAGGATCTTTATTTAGTTTGATGCATACAATGTTCTTTTTTGGTAGCCCTTTTGTAATGATGGCTGATGTTTGGTTTGGAAGAGAGAGCTACGTCTTTACTCTTCTGGCCTGCTTACTGCTTCTGTTGCACCCCCAGCCCTGGTTGCTGCTGCTGCTATTTTTAATGTACAATCAGTAGTATATTTCGTCTGTTGGTTGAATAAATATGTTTTTAGAAGGACAAACACAATGTTTTGGAAGTCGTTGCACGATCCGATCCTTTAGTGCCCCGTACCGTACGTAGTGCATACTATTTTTCGTATGGAACACATTTTCCATTTGTTGATAACATGCAACCCACTGATGAAGGCCCAATAAAGGAGCCCATAATTAACTGGAAGGGAGGCTCTCACATGAATCCGACCCAGGTACATGCTCATGGTCCCCTAAACATAAATAAGTAAATAAATAAAGCTAAATGCTCATGCACGAGTTCTTTAAATTCGCGATTTAACAGGAGGATATTATTTCCTATGGTAGTGTCATTACATTCAGTCGATATAATTCTTAGGCAAAGATAATGACCAGTCTACTTTCTCCCACCATTTTCTTCCTGCAACAAGCGGACCAATGCAAATCGTAGTCAATGTCGTAAATAGTTCCGGTCCATTTTTATTTTTCAATAAGAATGTCCAACCTAGCCCAACACATTGGTGACATCACTTTATCCTCCACCTTGGTGCGCTCACCACGGCGCCGCCGTCTGGCCCTGTCAACATAGTGAATCGGGAGAGGACTGTAGTTGTGAGTATGACAGTACGGACCCACCAGCTCCAATCCCGAACACAAGCACACGTCTTTTTTACTACTCAGATGCACCCCTCGTTTTTTACTCTAATCCACCCTGCTGATATCTGGGACCCACATCATTTTCAACGTATAGTCAATTAACGACATGATTGCACAACTTTTTTTTGAGGATATGTTCGGAGGAGCAGGCTATAAACTAGGTTGTGTGGCCTCTATGGCCCGTCTAACAACATGACCAGCCCAACAATTTTTTCTTTAGGAAAATAGGTAGGCCGCTATTTCTTTTTGAAGAATACCCAAGCTAGGCCTATTTGTTTTCTCCGATTTACTAGGCTGCCAATCTTTCAAGACGAGGAGGGATGCATTCCGACCTGGCCAAAGAGTATGGTTAGTATCTGTTAAAAGTAAATGGGAAAATTAGTTTCTTTTTTTTGTTTTTGTTCTTCACTGATATTTTATATTTCACTGGATTTTACCATGACATAGTACTAATTTATTTTTAAATTTGTTTTACTATGGCTACTATTTTTGGATTAAGAATATTTTGTTCCCTAGCAAATTTGTGAATTTTCAAAATTTCACACATTTTTAGTTCATTTTTTTAACCCTGGTACTAACCAGAAAATGGGTAGCAATTCTAAAAATGGAAAATGGGTTGCAATAAATTCCATATGAATTAGAAAATGAGTAAAAATTATAAAAATAATAGCAAATGGGCTGTACACACCATAGATTTCGAGGCTGACTTGTTTACGCAAGGCTTTGTCAGACAACACATGATTCTAGCAGCAGTGACTATTGGATGTCCATCCAACGGCCGACGTGCTTCTTCAATCTCTGATCTTCCTACTCCAGGCGCCTAAACCAGCGCCAGTGGGACTGCCTGCTCCCTCCTCTTGTGGCCCGTTGTCATGTCGTGCAGGCTTCACCGGCCCACCCTACTCTCTCCGTTGGCCTGGCCGCATGCAATCAACTGCCTCCTTATTACGCCAAAAAAATGATTCCTCCCACTGACATCTGGGGCACACCAGTTCGGAGGCTGACCTGTGGGCCTACTAAGTTGACGCGTACGCAGGGCTTTGTCAACTTAGTCAATAAACGATTCTAGCAGCAGTGACCGTTGGATTTGAATCGAACGGTCCTGCTGCTTCTTCAATCGCTACTCTTCTTGCACCAGCCGCCCAAACTAGCGCCGACGAGACTACCTGCTCCTGCCTCTTATGGCCGGTTGTGCTGCTGTTGAGGCCTCACCGCCCCCTACTACTCCCACCGCTGGCCAGGCCCTGCGGTGATGGCAGGCTCACAGCGCAACCGAACAAATGAACCCTTGTACTCCTCTCCGCATGGGCTTCCACTGTCGCGTCTTCCCCGGCTACGTGTCGTCCCCTTCCTAGGCCTCGCCATCGTCCACCACCCTGGTGCTCTCGGCCCGGCGTGGTCAACGTGGTCAAGGAACGACTTCCATCGGAAGAGTACTGTACGTGGAGAGGCTGACAGCTGGGTCCACGGCCGCAGCAAGGAAGTGCCTCCTTATTACACGGAAAATAATGATTCCTCCACCTGACAGCAGGGACCCACTGGACGGGCCACCGTATTTCATGAAAAAAAATGTTTCCCCGCTGACTGCTAGGACCCACCAGCTACATCTTTGCACGCAAGGAAGTGCGTCCATATTACGGGGAAAAAATGACCCCCCTGACTGCTGGGACCCACCAGCTACATCTTTGCATGCAAGGAAGTGTCTGACAGTCGGGACCCACCTGGTCGAAGTGTACATAGCATTGTCATTCTGGTCACGAACATGTACGTACATACTGGTCGATGTACAGGCGTGCACGTGTCGTAGTAGAGGTGCGCACAAGTTGTAGTAGAGGCGCGCACGTGTCGTTGTAGAGGCGCGCACGTAGCAGGTACATGTACGTACAACGGCCAGGGTGCAAGAAAGTAAATACGGCCACGTACGTACATACGGGCAGGGTCTTGAACGCCTAATCGCGCATACGTACGACCATGGCTCGTGTACATGGCTAGGTCGGAACGGAGAAACTGCATCGTCGTCATGATCATGGGGAGGCAACGGAATGCATCGTGTTCATCAGGAGGCAACGGAACGTGTCCTGTTCATCGGGAGCCAACCGGCTTGGACGGAACAACCGATGGAAATGAGGCATGGCGTACCGCGAAACGGAGGAAGCGACCTTGTGTTCGACCGGCCACGGTTGAAACGGGATCCTGTTCATCGAGAGGAGTCTGGCGTACCGCAAAACAGAGGAAACGGACTTCTCTTGGACCTCCTACTGTCGAAACGGGATCCTGTTGATCGGGAGGGGTGTGGCATACCGCAAAACGGAGGAAACGGACTTGTGTTGGAGCGCTACGGTCGAAACGGGGTCCTGTTCATCGTCAGGGGTGTGGCGTACCGCAAAACGGGACTCCACGGGATATTGTTCATCTCCACCGTCGACCTCCTCCAGCCTCCACGGGCTACTGTTCATCCACCGTCGACCTCCTCTAGCCTCCACCTGCGACTGTTCATCCACGGTCTCCTATTCATCCAGCCTCCACCGCGCACTCCTCCACTAGCTACTATTCAACAAACCCTCTACACGGGGTCCTGTTCAACCACCCCTCCACGGGCTACTGTTCATCCAGCCCTCCATCGGCTACTGTTCAACCAGCCCTCCATGGGGTCCTATTCATCCAGCCCTCCACGGGGTCCTGTTCATCCACCCCCAACCGGTTCAATTGATCGGGGTCCTGTTTATCCAGCGGCAACGGCCTCTACTACCACGGGGTCCTATTCATCCAACCCCCCACCGGGAGCTGTTCATCCAATCCCCCCAACAATGCTCACTGTTCATCTAGGGAAGGAGACAGCAGGGTTCGATCGGCTTCAGTTAGCAGTAGTAGCAAAGGAATCACTCGGGTTCAGTTAACAGCAAGGGATCGATCGATCGCTTGGGTTTAATAATGCGTAGCCTGCAGTGCAATCGCTTGGGTTCAGTTAGAGCCCAACGCCTCGCTCGAGTTCAGTTAGAGCGCAACGCCTCGCACACGCACATACGTGTATGAGAGAAACGCGCATTGCTCGGCCCCCGACCACCCACCGTAATCGGGAACTCCCCCGATATTTTCCTCGCCCTCGCTTCTACCACTGTTTTTCCATCATGGAGGGCCCGAAGAATGTCATGCAGCTGCGTCTCCGGCCCGCCCAGGACGAAAAGCCCATTTTCTGTCATGATTTTTGTCATAGAAGTAGGAGCCCACCACATCTATGATGATACCGGCTTTGTCACAGTTATCGTCATAGAAGTGTCATAAGCATGACAGAAAAAAATCGTTTGGCCCAAGATGTCACGGATGTGTCTTTTTTTGTAGTGTAGTAACGTTGTGTCAACAGCAGCTGGATCGCCTTCCACCATCATTGGATAGTTTTGTCCAAGGAAGAGCGAGTTTCCTCCAAGACTTTCAACACTGAACTAGGGAGAAGGTGTTGGCGCTAGTACACTAGTATCCATCCCGAATACCCTGCAATGGATGTTGGAATAGGTCCGGAGAGTGCGACCATGCGAGACAACACCTGCTTCCTGAGTAATATCAGCAGTGCCCTGTATATAGACAAGAAGAGGTGATCCATCGGAATAAGTTGCCAGGCGCCACCGAGTATCTGGGTCCTGCTCGTGATCATCAGCATCGTCATCTCCCCCTTGGTTATAAAAACTTTCATGTATAGGTGGTGGAATGTTTACAGGACCTTGGAAACACAAGAAGGTTAATTAGTAAAGGGAAACTAGCTAACCCGCATGCATGTGGATGAAATAATTATAATTACAGTGGAAGACAAACGTACCGAAAGCATCAGGATTCCATGCAAAAACAGTGCGACGAGTGGTGGCGGCAAACACAAGACCCTCGTATTGAATTGCATCACAGTACTCATCCGTGTACATAAATTGATTTTTGAGCAATATCCATCGAGGCGTGGAAGTAAGGAAGGCAACAAGCTTGTCGAAGATAGCAACAACTTCATAGTTCATGTAATCCCAAGAGCAGTTGGGAACTCAACAAATTGCTATCTTCCGTAGACGACAGTCACCATGATCGCATTTGAACTCACGTAGAATAATGGAGTACTCAACCTCTAGGCAGTCTGAGATTTTTGGAAGTGGAACCCGGTGACGAGTGTACACATTCACAAGTTCCCATTCACGGTTGTACCCAATATAAACAACCCAATCTCCATTTGTGCCAGCCCAAGCCTTGCCCTCAAGCGATGGCATCTTAACATCACACGTATCATTATCAAGTGGCATCAAATTGCATAAGGCGAGGCTTCCGTCGTCCCCGCGCCAGTCAGCAGGGTCACGTCGAACAAGATAGGGGAGATCAAACCGCTCCTAGACCCTTGGGTTCCTTTTAATGATGTTATTAGTTGAGTCGAGAATGGTCTTGAACGAACCTGCCATGATAGCCGAGGTGATGACGTCGCACCGATCAATGAGTTCCTCCATCACGTCATCTTTCAGATCGGGGCAAGAATAATGTGGTCGTTTCTGGCCTGTTCCCTCCATGGAGAAGATGATCGAACAATGGCAGAAGGAAGGGTGCAGGCAAATGGAGGGAGGAAGAGCATGCGACAGCAGTTCCAAATCGAGAGGGAAAGGCAAAGAGGCAGTGGACGGTTGCCACGGTACAAGAAGAGGCTAGTGGGGCGCGAACGGTTGCCACAGAGGTCACACATCGATGACAAGGCCGAGTGAACCGCATGCCGTATATCACACACACCTTAATCTGGCTGACTGTTTCTTTTGTGTTGCCTAATCACAAACAGTTCATCCGAGTGAACCGTATGATGTACATCGCACACACCTTCATCTGGCTGACCGTTTGTGTTCTCTTGTCACAACACAAACAGTTCATCCGAGTGAACCGCATGTCATATATCGCACACACCTTGATCTCGCTGACCATTTCTTTTGTGTTGTGTAATCACAAATAGTTCATCCGAGTGAACCGTATGTTGTATATCACACACACCTCCATCTAGATGGCCGTTTCTTTTGTTCCTCCTCATCGCAAATAGTTAATTGAACTGAACCATATGCCCTGCATCGCACACACAACTAAAATTCGAACAGTGTTTGATGCATCCGTCATCGCAAACGTTTTGCACCTTTTTCGATGGTTTTTTACACCACTGTTTGCGATTTCTGCATCGCACACAGTTTCGTCAAAGGGTCTCTGATTGTTGTGTCATGTTAGCAGCATCTCGTAGTAGTGGTACGTTACTTTTCATTATGGCTACGCTCAAGTAGACAGGGGTTGGATGTGTGATACAAGAGTGTTGTGAGGATAAGTAATTCAATACCTGCCTTATGTTTAAGACTTCAAGATTTCAAGGACTCAATATACCTCTCGGTGGATTGGTATTGCATCTGGCAACCTGATATATATCATGGTTATGCCTGAGAATCGTGGTATCTACCTATGTTTACCCGACGAAATGCCACCCAGGCTCAAAGAGATGGATGGATACTTCAAGGACGGAAAGCTTATGCATGCAACCGCAAGTCATTATGGGCTTTGGCTTGGTAGACCTTACTTGTGACTCTAGCTGGCCAGTGCTATGATATGTAGAAGAATGGTAGGGTTGGATGGGTACTCGCATCCGCCGGATGATCGCTCTTAAAGACCATGTTTTGATCGTCATGTTCTCGAACACCAGGTAGTGCGAGGACATAACAGGAGGGATTGAATCTTGCGGGTAAAGTGTGCAAAACTCTACAGAGTAACAACCTAATCAATTAGCTGTGTCCCCCAGTTATGGACGACATGAGCACCGGAGATGATACTATCAGCCAGTCTCAACACAATTAATAATGTCGGCATTCTGGGAACGGGGGTCCCCAGACTTGCCTGCCTGTGGCCCATGGCGTGGCTCTACGAGCAGGCCCGTACGGCCCACCTTTACCAACAAGCACTCAAGACCCTCGCGAGGGGCCAAGCCTCACGAGGTGAATGACGCAAGACCTCCTTAGGAGCAGCCTCACCAGGTTGGCTCGCGAGGGGCGAAGAGGTCAAGGCAAGGCAAACCTCGCGAGGTTCTCGTGACGTGAGCCATGACGATCAATACAGGCGGGCGCCAGGCGGGCGCCAGTGCGTGTAGTGTACTAGTTTCCTCTTTGGTACTAAGGAGGCAACTGCAGGCGCGGAGTACTGAGGCGTCAAGCAAAGGTTGCCATATCAGTGCAACGAGATCAAGACCAGCAGGACGTCAAGACGGAGGTCACCATGGAGCCCAAGGTGGCGTCACCACCAGAGCCTTTGGCAGGCGAAGACTGCTTTTGTCAGGATAAGCTGTACTACCTGTCCCCTTTCAAATTGGCCGTTGTTGGCTCCCTTCCTGCTCAAATTTGGGAAGAGGACCAGGGCCTATATAAATAGGACAAGCCAGCACAGTAGGGGGCATCGGATCCTCACCCCACGAGAACTAGTCTCGAACTCATCCAGTTCATCCACACACCCACCAAGCACAAGAACACCTCAACCTCAGGAGGCTGTTCTTCCCCTTGTACTGTTCATCCTCAGCCCAAGAGGCAATCCACCACCACCACAATGGAGTAGGGTATTACACCACAATGGTGGCCCGAACCAGTATAAATCTTGTGTCCCTTGTGTTGCGAGTTCGTCGAGTTAGCCCTTGAGGTCTTAGCGAAGCTAGGACGTGGATCGGTAGGGGGAGATCTTCGTGTGCACCCCAGAGTTCGAACCTTGAGGGTTTTGCCGGAACCCGTGATCCGACATTTGGCACGCCAGGTAGGGGTGCGCCGAAGTCTTCCTTCCGCCCGAGATTCATCGACACCCCGCGGCCCCGATGTCCAGCGACCAGAGGACCGGCGCCGACCGCTGGGCATCTTGGCCAGCCCGGGCAGCACCGCCTGCCCAAGAAGACCTCAACCCCGCGCCCCAAGCAGCTCGCGCACCGCCTAACGCTGCGGGGCACGGGCGGCGCAGCAACACGACGTCCGCCCTTACTCCACGATAAGACGGGCGGCCGCAAGGGCCTCAAGCCACGCCGCGGCCACGGCTGAAAGTGCAACTATCCCTAGGTGGTTTTGCTAATTCATAACAACATATAGCTCATTGAGCTAATGCTATTCCAAGATGATTATTTCAGGAAAGCTCAATGATTGGCATGGCATGGATGTGAAAGTGGAACCCTCAAAATGCTAAGGACAAAGGATTGGCTCAAGCTCAAAAGCTCAAGACTCTTAATTTTATATTTTAGTGATCCAAGATCACATTGAGTCTTTAGGAAAAGCCAATACTATCAAGGAGGGATGAGGTGTTGCTTAATGAGCCTCTTGCTTCATGTGCTTAGTGATATGCTCCAAAAACCCTCAACTACTTTCCCATATCCACATTTGACCTAAACCCTAAGCCAAACTCGGTCCTACCGATTCTTCCTATCCGGCGCCATCGAGTTTCACTTGTCATTAGCCACTGCCAAACCCTAGCAATTCGGTTCTACCGATAGGGATCTCGGTCTCACCGAGATGGGATTGCAAACTCTCTGTTTCCCTTTCGTAACTTTTCGGTCTCACCGAAAGAGCGAATCGGTCCCATCGAGATTGCAATGTAAATTCAGTGTTTCCCCTTTGTAACTTTTCGGTCTCACCGAAAGAGCAAATCGGTCTCACCGAGTTTGCCTGACCAACTCTCTGGTTAGCTAATTACCAAATTCGGTCTCACCGAGTTTGTGTAATCGGTCTCACCGAGATTACGTTATGCCCAAACCCTAACCATATCGGTCCTACCGAGTTGCATGTCAGTCCCATCGAAAATCTCTAACGGTCACTAGGTTTACATTTTCGGTCCGACCGAGTTTGTTGATTCGGTCCCATCGAGATTGGAAAACTATGTGTAACGGTTGGATTTTGTGTGGAGGCTATATATACCCCTCCACCTCCTCTTCATTCGAAGAGAGAGCCATCAGAACACATACACCATTCCAACTCACATGTTCTGAGAGAGAACCACCTACTCATGTGTTGAGACCAAGAAATTCCATTCCTACCATATGAATCTTGATCTCTAGCCTCTCCAAGTTGCTTTTCACTCAAATCTTCTTTCCACAAAATCGAAATCCTATGAGAGAGAGTTGAGTGTTGGGGAGACTATCGTTTGAAGCACAAGAGCAAGGAGTTCATTACCTACACACCATTTGTTACTTCTTGGAGAGTGGTGTCTCCTAGATTGGCTAGGTGTCACTTGGGAGCCTCCGACAAGATTGTGGAGTTGAACCAAGGAGTTTGTAAGGGCAAGGAGATCGCCTACTTCGTGAAGATCTACCGCTAGTGAGGCAAGTCCTGTGTGGGCGATGGCCATGGTGGGATAGACAAGGTTGCTTCTTCGTGGACCCTTTGTGGGTGGTTGCTTCTTCGTGGACCCTTCGTGGGTGGAGCCCTGTGTGGACTCGCGCAACCATTACCCTTTGTGGGTGGATCCCTGTGTGGACTCTCGCAACCGTTACCCTTTGTGGGTTGAAGTCTCCATCAACGTGGATGTAGGATAGCACCACCTATCCGAACCACAGGAAAAACATCCGTGTCTCCAATTGCGTTTGAATTCTCCAAACCATTCCCTTTACATTCTTGCAAGTTGCATGCTTTACTTTCCGCTGCCAATATACTCTTTGCATGCTTGCTTGAATTACGTGATGATTGCTTAACTTGTCCTAAAATAGCTAAAATCTGCCCACAACTAAAATTGGGAAAAGGCTAGATTTTTATTTGGTCAAGTAGTCTAATCACCCCCCTCTAGACATACTTCCGATCCTACAAGTGGTATCAGAGCTTTGGTCTCCATTTGCTTTGATCTCCATAGCTTTTGGTGATCATAGCCTTGGTTTCACAACCTAGGAGAGTATGGCGTCTAGCAAGGGAAATTACCACCGTAGAGGTCCCTACTTTGATGGTACTAATTTTGCTAGTTGGAAGCATAAAATGAAAATGCATATTCTTGGACATAACCCCGCCGTTTGGGCTATTGTGTGTGTTGGTTTGCAAGGTGACTTCTTTGATGGGAGAGAACCAAACCGTGAAGCTACCGCGGAAGAGTTGAAGATGTTGCAATACAATGCTCAAGCTTGTGATATTCTCTTCAACGGATTGTGCCCCGAAGAATTCAACAAAATCAGCCGTCTTGAGAATGCGAAGGAAATTTGGGACACTTTGATTGATATGCACGAAGGTACCGACTCCGTCAAGGAATCCAAGTTGGATGTGCTTAAAAGCCAACTTGACAAGTTCAAGATGAAGGATGGTGAAGGTGTCGCTGAAATGTGCTCTAGGCTTTCTCTCATCACAAATGAGATTGCCGGCTTAGGAAGTGAAGAGATGACCGACAGATTCATCATCAAGAAGATTCTAAGAGCCTTGGATGGAAAATATGATACCGTGTGCACATTGATCCAAATGATGCCCAATTACAAAGATCTCAAGCCAACGGAGGTGATTGGAAGAATTGTTGCTCATGAGATGTCACTTAAGGATAAAGAGGAACTTCAGAACAAATCAAGTGGTGCCTATAAAGCCTCATGTGAAGCCCCTACATCATCAAGTGAGAAACAAGACTTCAATGAAGAATTGAGCTTAATGGTGAAGAACTTCAACAAGTTCTACAAGAATAGAAGCAAAGATAGAAGCTTCAAGACAAGGTCCTACAATGACAAAAGATCTTCTAGTCGAGAGTGAAACTGCTACAGTTGTGGAAGACCCGGACACTATTCCAATGAGTGTATGGCTCCCTACAAGAGAAGAGAAGATTCTCCAAAAAGAAGAAGCAAAGAATCACCACCAAGAGAGAGGAGGAGTAGATATGATCGTTATGAACGAAGATACTCATGGAGAAGCAAGGATTCGGAAAGGAAGGAAAAATCATCAAGGAGCTACACAAGACGAAGACATCAAGCTCATGTTGGTGAATGGGTATTCGGATCCGACTCTGACAGCCACTCCGAGAGAAGTTATCACTCCGACTCCGAAGATACTCAAGATGAAGGTGTTGCCGGTCTAGCACTTGTGTCAACCAACTCCTACGACATATTTGACTCACCAAATGAAGGAATCGGAAGATGCTTCATGGCCAAAGGTCCTAAGGTAACACACCCCGAGTATGTTGATCTCAATAGTGATGAAGATGACTTGTTAGGTGATGATTTGCTTGTTGACAACTCTAGTGATGAATACTATGATGAAACATCAATTAAACGTGCAAATCAAGATAAAACGAATGACAATGATAAGCAGAAGATTGAGGCTCTAACTAAAGAACTAAACACTCTTAAGTTAGCTCATGAAACTATCTTCGAAGATCATCCAGAACTTTTAAGAGCTCATGAGAAATTACGCTTTGAAAAGCTCAATCTTGAGCAAGAGCATGAGTTCTTAAAAGCAATCAATGATGATCTCCGCAAGAAAAGCTCTTCTTACATTGCCAAGCATTTACTCTTATCCATTTACATGCCTCAAGTCAAGTCTAGTAACAAGAACAAGAAAGATTCTTCCTCTAGCAGTAACAATGATCATGCTACATCCAATATTGTTGCTTCTAGTAGTTCTCTTGATTCCACTAACGATTCTCTTAGCCAAGTTACACTTGAGCAAGAAAATAGTTTATTAAAGGGAATTATAGAGAAAGGAGTGTACAAAAGCCTTGCCGGGAGTAAGCAATTCGAGGAAATTGTGCGCAAGCAAGGAATGCACCGGAAGAATCAAGGTGTTGGTTTTGAATGAAAGTTCAATGCCAATGGAGTTGAGTGGGAAGAAGATCAATACCCCAAGACAAAGTTTGTTCCTCAACAAGAGAAGTATAATACTTCTTTCAAGGGGACACAAGCTCAAGATGATCTTCCACCATAAGACTACAAGCAAAAAGGCAAGGACAAGCTTCAAGAGGAAATTGACGCATTTGAAGAAGCTCCTAAGACCTTAGTCAAGTGGATCCCCAAGACTACTTCAAGTTCCACTTCATCAAGTACGACTACAACTCCAAGGATTCCCATCAAGATGGTGTGGATCCAAAAGAAGAAGAACTAGAGAGTTCTTGAGGGTGACTCCGCCGACATACTTCACTCTTATCATTTTGGCAAGAACAAGTGCAATCAACTTCCACATCTTGCACTAGTTCAAGGAGTCACAAACCGTCTTGTTGGTAAGACAAGGGACAAGGTAACCTAAAAGTTTTCATGGACATCATCTTTTGTGTGCATCACTCTATGTCTATGGATATCCTTGTTTGTTCCTTGTGGGACTAATCCATGTAGGTATTGAAAGTGCAATTCACTCAAATGGATAGCTCCAAGTGATCTACATCAACATTGAGCATCCACATCTTCAACATCTACATGAAGTCATCATCGACAAAACCCAAGGTTAGTTCATCCCTCTAAGGGGGGATATCACATCTAGGGGGAGCTTTACTCTAAGACTTGAGCTAAAGCAACTCTAAAGATGTGAACACAACAATGCTTTATGTAAAAGTGGTAACCCCACTTGAGCTTAAACGATGAGTATGACCTATGATCAAGTGCTCTCACTTGACTCCTAAGTCAATATACTCATATATAGATGACCTTGTCATCGCAAATTGCTTGATAGATGCTAGAATTGGTTGTGCATGCCTTGCCACATATTTCATTTGCCATCTTATTGTGTGAGCATGTTGGTTGCATATTTTACTCATTCGAGGACATCCACTTGTTGTTTTGATTGTTTGGTTTTATTTTCTTTTGCCAAGTGGATGGAAAAGAATGCCTAAGTACCTCCTCTGGCTATCTATGCTTTTCTCGTCTCAAACTCTATTCATGCTGCATCACAAAATTTGATCAAGTCAGATTCGAACCACTCTGTGTGAGGAGCGCTCGGAGTCCCCGATTCGTCATAGACTTAAACTTCCAAAACCTCTTTATGATTCTCGGTCTGACCGACACCCCACTTTCAGTCCTATCGAGATCATTAAGTTGATCTAGGTTTTCGATCTCGATGCAACCGATTTGAACATTTCGGTCCCACCGAGTTTCAGTAACTGCCTGCAGTTATGAATCTCGGTGCCACCGAGTTGTTCCACTCGGTCACACCGACAGGGTCAGGCTATATAGAGTCACAGGCAAAATTTTGGAAATTTCTCTGAACCCCTTCGCCCGCGCGATAGCCTGCTCTGCCAACTTGGTCTCCGGATCGTCTTCTCGCCGCCAGCCGCCTCCAGTCGCTGGTCTCCATCGCCGTCAACAGGAATTCTGCCCCGCCGTTGCCGCCGTAGCGAGTCTCCGCCGAACTAGGGTATGGACTCGATCACAGTGCTATTCCCCGTCCGATTCCTAGCACATTGTGTTCTTCATGATTCTTGCCACGATTGAAACACTCCTATCCAGTCAATACGTCCGTAGATTAGCTTTGATTCGAAAATTTTAGGGTTAGGTTTCTGCCGAAACCATCTCGGACCCACCGAGTTGAAAAACTCGGTCCCACCGATTTGGCTTATTCCATTGCACAAGTGAGACTCGGTCTAACCGAGAATTACTTATCGGTGTGACCGATTTTGGAACTCTGTGAAACCCTAGCAGTCTCGGTGCCACCGAACTGTGACTCGGTCCAACCGAGTTCACTAGTTTAGGTTCCAAAACTGCTTCGGTATCACCAAGTTTGAAAATCGGTATATCCGAGATGATTTCAGTGGGAAACTAAAACTAAGTTTTTGGATCATTCTTTTGCAAAAATCTCTGCATTTTGTGATGCTCATCTTTTCTACCTCATCTATAAACTGTTCACAGGGTCAGTAGTCAGAGTGCAGCATGTCTGATCAAAGTGACAGCCAGAACATGTCAGAGTAGCAGGTGCACATGAGTGAGGGCACTAGTCCCTCCAGCTCTTCAGATGAGGGCAGCAGGAGCACCCCTAGCAACTTGCCAAAAGCTGCCACGAGACAGAGGAAGAAGAGAACTTCAGACTCCGAAGATGAAGATTATGTGGCAGAGGAAGAGGCCACTTCCAAGAGAGTTGAGCCAGCTCAAGGGACAAAGCCAGGGCTGAAGATCAAAAGGCCAGCAGGCAGGCAGCCCATGTCTAAAGCAAGAGCTTCAACTGAGAAGCCTGCACCCAAGGAGCCAGCTGCACCCAAGGAGCCAGTTGCTGCTGAGGGAAAGAAGAGGAAGGAAAGGGTCAAGAAGACCGTAGCCAGAGTGCTTGGAAAGGCTTCCATCATGGAAGAGGAAGAGGAAGAAGAGGTAGCTGCACCAGCACCCAAGGCACCCAAGCTGATGGGTGATGCCATAAGATCAGGGGCTACTGCATCTAAGCCCAAAGCTGCCTCCAAGCCAAAACCAAGAGGAATACAAGGAGCATTCCTGCAGCTGAGAAGAACAAGGCCCCAGTGCCTGAGACTGTTGCAGAAGAAGAGGAAGAGAGTGTTCTTAGAAAGCTCAAGCCCAAGATCCCAGACCACAACGATGCTCATCCTGTGGCTGAGGATATGAAGCTCAGGATAGATTCAGGGCTGAGGAAGTGGAGAGAAGTAGACCCGTATGCTTCAAGGAGAAGGACTGCTGTGGACTACAGATTTCACACCAAGGAGCAGCAAGATTTCTATGAGACAGTGCTGCTTGATAAGAAGCCAATAGTCTGTGATATGAGATGGGTTGACTGGCAGTACATCAAGGACAATGAGGAGCACTATCCTGGAGTGCAAGAAAGCTTCATAGCTTGTGGAGTAGCTGACTTTGTTGGGCAGAAGCTCACAAAGTGGAATGAGGAGCTTATAATGCAGTTCTACTCCACAACTCATTTTTATTCAAATGGGAGGATCACATGGATGTCTGAGGGTACAAGGTACCAATCCACAGTTGCTGAGTGGGCACAGATCATTAATGCCCCAGAGGAGCATGATGATGACTTGGACATATATGCCAAGAAGAAGATGGACCATAACTCGATGTCCAATATGTACAAGGAAATTCCCAATGAAGCTCTTGACACCTTCAAATTTGGGTCTATGCATTACCTTCTGTCAGGGCTGCCCACTATCAATTGGATCTTGCGGCACACCTTATTGCCCAAGTCTGGAGATCACAAGATGATCAGAGGCCATGCTATCAAATTGCTACATGTGTTTGATGTGCCTCAGAAGTTCAAGGTGATGAGCCTCATAGTTGAAACTATCAAAAGGACTGCAGCAGATCAGAAGAGGAGTTGCGGATATGCCCCTCAGATCCAGGAGCTCATTAACTCCAAGATGGGCACGGGCATATATTTATTGGACAAGGAACACCTGCCCATCCGTCCAGATTTTGAGGACAATCAAGTTGTTATGACTGAGAACGAGCCATCATCTGCCCAGGCATTCACAAAGAAGGAGAAGGCAAGGAAGGAGAAAGCTGCCAAGATGCCAACTCAAGAGGAGGCATCTGAGTATTTCTTGAAGACCAAACAAGAGCAGCTTGGTTATCTGATTGCATCCACCCTACTCCAGCGTCTACTTCGGCGTCTACAGAAGCCTTCGTCCTTGGAGTGATCCGGACTCCACCACCACCAGAAGATCAAGCCTGAGCGTCGATCTAGTGCTATGCATTTTCTAGGAACTTTTTGGTAACTTGTTGCCAAAGGGGGAGAAGATGTATAGATCATAGGCTTCGAGAGAGAGAGTGTTGCTTTTCTCTCTTGCTTTATTTGGTGGTTTTTCAAACTTGTTTGCTTTTGAGTGCTTGAGATACTACGTCATTATTTGTGAGACATTGATGATCATGTGTTTGATCATAAGCTACACTTAATGCTTGCTTAATGCTATTATCTTATCTATCTTATGTGATCTTTCACTATTCTTGGTGATGAGTGCATGTATTTCATTCTTATCATTTTAAGCGCTCCACCAAGATGTATGTGACATGGAAGAGTAACCCATGACTCTAACTCCTTGTGCATTTGCAGTCCAAAGCAAATTTTAAATATGCACAAAATTAGGGGGAGCTCTTACTTATCACATACTTCTCAAAGCAACGATATATTTCATGCTTATTATCATTTGTCGAAGCTTTGATCTATATGTTGTCATCAATTACCAAAAAGGGGGAGATAGAAAGTGCAACTATCCCTAGGTGGTTTCAGTAATTCATAAAAACATATAGCTCATTGAGCTAATGCTATTCCAAGATGATTATTTCAGGAAAGCTCAATGATTGGCATGGCATGGATGTGAAAGTGGAACCCTCAAAATGCTAAGGACAAAGGATTGGCTCAAGCTCAAAAGCTCAAGACTCTTCATTTTATATTTTAGTGATCCAAGATCACATTGAGTCTTTAGGAAAAGCCAATACTATCAAGGAGGGATGAGGTGTTGCTTAATGAGCCTCTTGCTTCATGTGCTTAGTGATATGCTCCAAAAACCCTCAACTACTTTCCCATATCCACATTTGACCTAAACCCTAAGCCAAACTCGGTCCTACCGATTCTTCCTATCCGGCAGCACCGAGTTTCACTTGTCATTAGCCACTGCCAAACCCTAGCAATTCGGTTCTACCGATAGGGATCTCGGTCTCACCGAGATGGGATTGCAAACTCTCTGTTTCCCTTTCGTAACTTTTCGGTCTCACCGAAAGAGCGAATCGGTCCCACCGAGATTGCAATGTAAATTCAGTGTTTCCCCTTTGTAACTTTTCGGTCTCACCGAAAGAGCAAATCGGTCCCACCGAGTTTGCCTGACCAACACTCTGGTTAGCTAATTACCAAATTCGGTCTCACCGAGTTTGTGTAATCGGTCTCACCGAGATTACGTTATGCCCAAACCCTAACCATATCGGTCCTACCGAGTTGCATGTCAGTCCCACCGAAAATCTCTAACGGTCACTAGGTTTACATTTTCGGTCCGACCGAGTTTGTTGATTCGGTCCCACCGAGATTGGAAAACTGTGTGTAACGGTTGGATTTTGTGTGGAGGCTATATATACCCCTCCAGATCCTCTTCATTCGAAGAGAGAACCATCAGAACACATACACCATTCCAACTCACATGTTCTGAGAGAGAACCACCTTGTTGTGTCACATTAGCAGCATCCCACAGTAGTGGGACGTTACTTTTCATTACGGCTACGCTCAAGTAGACAGGGGTTGGATGTGTGATACAAGAGTGCTGTGAGGATAAGTAATTCAATACCTGCCTTATGTTTAAGACTTCAAGATTTCAAGGACTCAATATACCTCTCGGTGGATTGGTATTGCATCTGGCAACCTGATATATATCATGGTTATGCCTGAGAATCGTGGTATCTACCTATGTTTACCCGACGAAATGCCACCCAGGCTCAAAGAGATGGATGGATACTTCAAGGACGGAAAGCTCATGCATGCAACCGCAAGTCATTATGGGCTTTGGCTTGGTAGACCTTACTTATGACTCTAGCTGGCCAGTGCTACGATATGTAGAAGAATGGTAGGGTTGGATGGGTACTCGCATCCGCCGGATGATTGCTCTTAAAGACCATGTTTCGATCGTCATGTTCTCGAACACCAGGTAGTGCGAGGACATAACAGGAGGGATTGAATCTTGTGGGTAAAGTGTGCAAAACTCTACAGAGTAACAACCTAATCAATTAGCTGTGTCCCCCAGTTATGGACGACATGAGCACCGGAGATGATACTATCAGCCAGTCTCAACACAATTAATAATGTCGGCATTCTGGGAACGGGGGTCCCCAGACTTGCCTGCCTGTGGCCCATGGCGTGGTTCTACAAGCAGGCCCGTACGGCCCACCTTTACCAACAAGCACTCAAGACCCTCGCGAGGGGCCAAGCCTCGCGAGGTGAATGACGCAAGGCCTCCTTAGGAGCAGCCTCACCAGGTTGGCTCGCAAGGGGCGAAGAGGTCAAGGCAAGGCAAACCTCGCGAGGTTCTCGTGAAGTGAGCCATGACGATCGATACAGGCGGGCGCCGGGCGGCGCCAGTGCGCGTAGTGTACTAGTTTCCTCTTTGGTGCTAAGGAGGCAAGCGCAGGCGCGGAGTACTGAGGCGTCAAGCAAAGGTTGCCATATCAGTGCAACGAGATCAAGACTAGCAGGACGTCAAGACGGAGGTCACCATGGAGCCCAAGGCGGCGTCACCACCAGAGCCTTTGGCAGGCGAAGACTGCTTTTGTCAGGATAAGCTGTACTACCTGTCCCTTTTCAAATTGGCCGTTGTTGGCTCCCTTCCTGCTCAATATTTGGGAAGAGGACTAGGGCCTATATAAATAGGACAAGCCAGCACAGTAGGGGGCATCGGATCCTCACCCCACGAGAACTAGTCTCGAACTCATCCAGTTCATCCACACACCCACCAAGCACAAGAACACCTCAACCTCAGGAGGCTGTTCTTCCCCTTGTACTGTTCATCCTCAGCCCAAGAGGCAATCCACCACCACCACACTGGAGTAGGGTATTACACCACAACGGTGGCCCGAACCAGTATAAATCTTGTGTCCCTTGTGTTGCAAGTTCGTCGAGTTAGCCCTTGATGTCTTAGCGAAGCTAGGACGTGGATCGGTAGGGGGAGATCTTCGTGTGCACCCCAGAGTTCGAACCTTGAGGGTTTTGCCGGAACCCGTGATCCGACATTTGGCACGCCAGGTAGGGGTGCGCCGGAGTCTTCCTTCCGCCCGAGATTCATCGACACCCCGCGGCCCCGATGTCCAGCGACCAGAAGACCGGCGCCGACCGCTGGGCATCTTGGCCAGCCCAGGCAGCACCGCCTGCCCAAGAAGACCTCAACCCCGCACCCCAAGCAGCTCGCGCACCGCCTAACGCTGCGGGGCACGGGCGGCGCAGCCACACGACGTCCGCCCTTACTCCACGATAAGACGGGCGGCCGCAAGGGCCTCAAGCCACGCCGCGGCCACGGCTGAAAGTGCAACTATCCCTAGCTGGTTTTGGTAATTCATAACAACATATAGCTCATTGAGCTAATGCTATTCCAAGATGATTATTTCAGGAAAGCTCAATGATTGGCATGGCATGGATGTGAAAGTGGAACCCTCAAAATGCTAAGGACAAAGGATTGGCTCAAGCTCAAAAGCTCAAGACTCTTCACTTTATATTTTAGTGATCCAAGATCACATTGAGTCTTTAGGAAAAGCCAATACTATCAAGGAGGGATGAGGTGTTGCTTAATGAGCCTCTTGCTTCATGTGCTTAGTGATATGCTCCAAAAACCCTCAACTACTTTCCCATATCCACATTTGACCTAAACCCTAAGCCAAAGTTGGTCCTACCGATTCTTCCTATCCGGCGCCACCGAGTTTCACTTGTCATTAGCCACTGCCAAACCCTAGCAATTCGGTTCTACCGATAGGGATCTCGGTCTCACCAAGATGGGATTGCAAACTCTCTGTTTCCCTTTCGTAACTTTTCGGTCTCATTGAAAGAGCGAATCGGTCCCACCAAGATTGCAATGTAAATTCAGTGTTTCCCCTTTGTAACTTTTCGGTCTCACCGAAAGAGCAAATCGGTCCCACCGAGTTTGCCTGACCAACTCTCTGGTTAGCTAATTACCAAATTCGGTCTCACCGAGTTTGTGTAATCGGTCTCACCGAGATTACGTTATGCCCAAACCCTAACCATATCGGTCCTACCGAGTTGCATGTCAGTCCCACCGAAAATCTCTAATGGTCACTAGGTTTACATTTTCGGTCCGACCGAGTTTGTTGATTCGGTCCCACCGAGATTGGAAAACTGTATGTAATGGTTGGATTTTGTGTGGAGGCTATATATACCCCTCCACCTCCTCTTCATTCGAAGAGAGAGCCATCAGAACACATACACCATTCCAACTCACATGTTCTGAGAGAGAACCACCTACTCATGTGTTGAGACCAAGAAATTCCATTCCTACCATATGAATCTTGATCTCTAGCCTCTCCAAGTTGCTTTCCACTCAAATCTTCTTTCCACAAAATCCAAATCCTATGAGAGAGAGTTGAGTGTTGGGGAGACTATCATTTGAAGCACAAGAGCAAGGAGTTCATTACCTACACACCATTTGTTACTTCTTGGAGAGTGGTGTCTCCTAGATTGGCTAGGTGTCACTTGGGAGCCTCCGACAAGATTGTGGAGTTGAACCAAGGAGTTTTTAAGGGCAAGGAGATCGCCTACTTCATGAAGATCTACCGCTAGTGAGGCAAGTCCTGTGTGGGCGATGGCCATGGTGGGATAGACAAGGTTGCTTCTTCGTGGACCCTGTGTGGGTGGTTGCTTCTTCGTGGACCCTTCGTGGGTGGAGCCCTGTGTGGACTCGCGCAACCATTACCCTTTGTGGGTGGAGCCCTGTGTGGACTCTCGCAACCGTTACCCTTTGTGGGTTGAAGTCTCCATCAACGTGGGTGTAGGATAGCACCACCTATCCGAACCACAGGAAAAACATCCATGTCTCCAATTGCGTTTGAATTCTCCAAACCCTTCCCTTTACATTCTTGCAAGTTGCATGCTTTACTTTCCGCTGCCAATATACTCTTTGCATGCTTGCTTGAATTACGTGATGATTGGTTGACTTGTCCTAAAATAGCTAAAATCTACCAACAACTAAAATTGGGAAAAGGCTAGATTTTTATTTGGTCAAGTAGTCTAATCACCCCCCTCTAGACATACTTTCGATCCTAAAACGGCGCCGCACACCCGACAGGGAGCAAGCAAACATGAGGGCCGTGCTCACGGAGGCACGGCAGCTGCTGCGATGCCGACTTATGGAGAGCGGCAGAGACGCGCCGCTGGAGTGCGTCGCTGAGCTACTGGACGCCGCGGCCACCAGGGCACCACCCTTCTGCTCCATGCTTCTGCCCCTGGCAGTGGTCGGGTCGCATGGCGGGCCACGTCACGCCCGTGCCCCCCATCCCCCCGGTGCACCAGGAGGCTTCATCAACACAGGCGCAACCAGTGGCGCAGGGCGCTCAATTGCACCTGCACCACCACCGACGAGCGTGGGTACGAGCGTCACTCACGGCCACGGCGGCATACCGCCCTATCATCCCAGGGCGGCACGCCGGGCCGGGCGACATGGATCGTGGGGCATTTCGGTGAGGTTTTCGGGGTAGCAGCCTCAGAAGCCTACGTGCCCCACATGATGGACCAGGAGTACACGCCGGAGGACGACCCCGGTTCGTTCTTCGCGCCAGGCTGGGAGGAGGAGGCACTAGAAGCCGAGGACATCCAGGAGCCGCCTAGTGGCCACGTCGTCCACACCAACAGAAACAGCTACAGGGTACCACTAATCCCTCAGGAGCAAGCTTACACTAACCATGAGTCGCAGGGGGATCAGGTCACCACAGCGGCTGGCGGCTCCAGCTCGACGACCTCCCTTCCGCTGGGGGGAGTGCACTGGGGCTGCAGGAGAGGGGTCGGGAGCCAGATCCCTCCACATGTCGCTCAGAGCAAGGCGTCCCCCGGAGGTAGGCGCTCTGCTGGGGAGGTGCCGAAAAGCCTACCCCCGGCAGAGGACCCGTGGTCGCCGAGGACGCTGCTGGTGTCCCCTTTGCCCCTTTTCTGTCCTCCTGGTTTCCGGTCGCCCCCAATGGTGGTCAAGGGTGGCGCAAGGAGGGGCCCTCGTCTGGCGATATGAAGTAAGGCTCACGCATGTGAAGATTGCAGCTCGTGACACTCTCACGTAATAATGAGTGGGGCTGTATACGCCCCGGAGTCTCAGGAGTGCCGCCCTCGGGCCTCGGGGGCTCCCTCCCACGTCCTAGTGGCAACACTTAGCTCTGCGCTGGTGAGAAGACTTGAAGACAAGAAGACTAGACTAGGTGCCGGACGCGGCCACTTGCTTTGAATCCCTTTTCTGTAGCCTTGCCTTCTGGATTTGGATTTAAGTTGAAGTTGAATTTTCATTGATGCGCGCAGGGGATGCCTTTTCTCATTCGAGCGATTTCTTGCTATTCGATTCTCGCCTTATTCGGAGCTCACGCTCATTGCCTCCCCCTCGCAGGGCCCTCGCGAGCGGGGTTGGGCGTATCACGCGCGCGCCGCGCGCGTCGATGCCGCAGCTGGCGCTTGCTTCTCACGAGGCCCCCTCGGATGGATCGGCAGGCCCCTCAGGGGTCTCAGAAGCTCAAGACCTCACGACCCAATTCGGGACTTGCCCCGGGTAAGGTAAGCCACGATAGAAAACTTGCCACCGGACTTACGGTTTCGCGAACACGCATTCTCGGCTTGACATAAGAGGATCAAAGTTGTGATTTGTTTACAGGAGTGGCTCCCCCTCTCAAAATGCTCTTACAATCTCTAGGGCCACGCCCAAGCCTCTGTGTGTAGGACAAACAACTGGGAAGCGCGGGGATCAGTCGGACATGTCGCTCGCCGCATCGCCTTCGGACGCGCCGCTGGCATCGCTGCCACCACCGCCAGCATCACCATCGCCTCCTCCGGCGCCATCAACGTTATCATCGACCACGTCGCCCTCGTCTGCCGCGACTATCACCGTGTCGTCCTCAGAAGCGAAGGCCCTGGCCAGCGCATCCATGTTGTCCTCCACCCACCGTGCCAGGTGATACGTCTCCAACGTATCTATAATTTTTGATTGCTCCATGCTATATTATCTACTGTTTTGGATGTTTATGGGCTTTATTATACACTTTTATATCTTTTTTTGGGACTAACCTATTAACCCAGAGCCCAGTGCCAGTTTTTGTTTTTACCTTGTTTTAGGGTTTCGAAGAAAAGGAAAATCAAACGGAGTTCAATTGACCTGAAACTTCACGGAACTCATTTTTGGAAGGAAAGAAGCTCAGAAGACTTGAAGTGCACGTAAGGGAAGCTTCGAGGAGGCCACGAGGTAGGGGGGCGTGCCCACCCCCCTGGGCGCGCCCTCCATCCTCGTGGCCCCCCTGACGTAGTTCTTCCGCCTATATATCTCCATATACCCTAAAAACGATCAGGGAGCACAATAGATCGGGAGTTCCGCCGCCAGAAGCCTCCGTAGCCACCGAAAACCAATCTAGACCCGTTCCAGCACCATGCCAAAGGGGGCAATCCCTCTCTGGTGGCCATCTTCATCATCCCGGTTCTCTCCATGATGAGGAGGGAGTAGTTCTCCCTCGGGGCTGAGGGTATGTACCAGTAGCTATGTGTTTGATCTCTCTCTCTCTCATGTTCTTGATTTGGCACGATCTTGATGTATCGCGAGCTTTGCTATTATAGTTGGATCTTATGTTTCTCCTCCCCCTCTACTCTCTTGTAATGAATTGAGTTCTCCCCTTGAAGTAATCTTATCGGATTGAGTCTTTAAAGATTTGAGAACACTTGATGTATGTCTTGTCGTGCGTATCTGTGGTGACAATGGGATACCACGTGATTCACTTGATGTATGTTTTGGTGATCAACTTGCGGATTCCGCCCATGAACCTATGCATAGGGGTTGGCACACGTTTTCGTCGTGATTCTCCGGTAGAAACTTTGGGGCACTCTTTGAGGTCCTATGTGTTGGTTGAATAGATGAATCTGAGATTGTGTGATGCATATCGTATAATCATACCCACGGATACTTGAGGTGACATTGGAGTATCTAGGTGACATTAGGGTTTTGGTTGATTTGTGTCTTAAGGTGTTATTCTAGTACGAACTCTTGGGCTGTTTGTGACACTTATAGGAATAGCCCAATAGATTGATTGGAAAGAATAACTTTGAGGTGGTTTCGTACCCTACCATAATCTCTTCGTTCGTTCTCCGCTATTAGTGACTTTGGAGTGACTCTTTGTTGCATGTTGAGGGATAGTTATATGATCCAACTATGTTATTATTGTTGAGGGAACTTACACTAGTGAAAGTATGAACACTAGGCCTTGTTTCAACGCATTGCAATACCATTTACGCTCACTTTTATCATTAGTTACCTGGCTGTTTTTATATTTTCAGATTACAAAAACTATTATCTACTATCCATATAGCACTTGTATCACCATCTCTTCGCCGAACTAGTGCACCTATACAATTTACCATTGTATTGGGTGTGTTGGGGACACAAGAGACTCTTTCTTATTTGGTTGCAGGGTTGCTTGAGAGAGACCATCTTCATCCTACGCCTCCTACGGATTGATAAACCTTAGGTCATCTACTTGAGGGAAATTTGCTACTGTCCTACAAACCTCTGCACTTGGAGGCCCAACAACGTCTACAAGAAGAAGGTTGTGTGGTAGACATCAAACTCTTTTCTGGTGCCGTTGCCGGGGAGGTTAGCGCTTGAAGGTATATCTTTAGATCTTGCAATCGAGTCTTTTAGTTTCTTCTTTTATCTAGTTTAGTTTATAAAAGAAAACTATAAAAAATGGAATTGAGTTTATCTCATACGCTTCACCTTTTTAATATCTTTCGTGAGTATGATGGAAAGGATAATTGTGCTCAAGTGCTAGAAGAAGAAATATATAAAATGTTTGGCACTAAATATTTGAATGATGAGCATGATTGTAATGTTGTTAGTATGAATTCCTTGAATATCCATGATGCTAATGATATGCAAAGCCACAAGCTTGGGGAAGCTATGTTTGATGAAGATGATATTTTTCCCCCAAGTTTTGATGAGCAAATTTATTATGATAAAAGCATGCCTCCTATCTATGATGATTATTGTGATGACACGTATGCTTTAAAGAATAATGATAACCATGAAACTTGTCATCTTGATCTTAATTTTCAATCACATGAAAGTTATTTTGTTGAGTTTGCTCCCACTATTATTCATGAGAAGAATTTCGCTTGTGTGGAGAGTAGTAAAGTTTATATGCTTGTAGATCATGAAAAGAACGCTTTAGGTGCTGGTTATATTGTTGAATTCATTCATGATGCTACTGAAAATTATTATGAGGGAGGAATATATGCTTGTAGGAATTGCAATAATATCAAGTTTCCTCTCTATGTGCTTAAAGTTTTGAAGTTATGCTTGTTTTACCTTCCTATGCAAGTTGATTCTTATTCCCACAAGTTGTTTGCTCACAAAATCCCTATGCATAGGAAGTATGTTAGACTTAAATGTGCTAGTCATATTCTTCATGATGCTCTTTTTATGTTACAATTCTTATATTTTACGTGAGCATCATTGAAATCATCATGCCTTGCTAGGGGCGTTAAACGATAGCGCTTGTTGGGAGGAAACCCAATTTTATTTTTATTCCTTGCTTTTTGCTCCTGTTTAATAATAAATAATTAATCTAGCCTCTGTTTAGATGTGGTTTTATTCTTTTAATTAATTTTTGTGCCAAGTAGAACCTTTGAGAAGACTTGGGGAAAGTCTTGTTGATCATGCTGTAAAAAACAGAAACTTTAGCGCTCACGAGAATTGCTGCCATGTTTATTTGGAAAGTGCTATTTAGTTAATTATTTTTGCAGATGATTAATATATAAATTTCTCAGGTCCATCAACTTATTTGATAATTGTATGAGTTCCAGAAGTATACGTTTGATTCAGATTACTAGAGACTGTTCTGTTTTTGACAGATTCTGTTTTTCGTGTGTTGTTTGCTTATTTTGATGAATCTATGGCTAGTAAAATAGTTTATAAACCATAGAGAAGTTGGAATACAGTATGTTTAACACCAATATAAATAAAGAATGAGTTAATTACAGTACCTTGAAGTGGTGATTTATTTTCTTATACTAACGGAGCTTACGAGTTTTCTGTTATGTTTTGTGTTGTGAAGTTCTCAAGTTTTGGGTAAGGATTCGATGGACTATGGAATAAGGAGTGGCAAGAGCCTAAGCTTGGGGATTCCCGAGGCACCCAAGGTAATATTCAAGGATAGCCAAGAGCCTAAGCTTGGGGATGCCCTGGAAGGCATCCCCTCTTTCGTCTTTGTTCATCGGTAACTTTACTTGGAGCTATATTTTTATTTACCACATGATATGTGTTTTTCTTGGAGCGTCAATTTATTTTGTTAGGATTTGCTTTCTGTTATTTAGAAAAATGTTTTGCATATTTTATTTCAATAAAAGTGGCATTGATAGTCTTTACTATGCCCATTTTAGAAGTCCACATGTTGCTGTTTGAAAACAGAAAGTTTACCGCTGTTGCAATAATTCCCTAGAAAAGTCAGAATGTGATAAATGTTGAAACCTTTTTCATATTAATCTCTGATAAATTTACTACAGTGGGAATTTTCTTTCATAATTTTTGGATCTAGGGAAGTATGGATGTTGCTGCATTCTTTACAGACTGTCCTATTTAGGCAGATTGCTGTTATGTTTGCATTGTTTGCATATGTTTGCTTCTTTAATGATTCTATTTGAGGATAGGACTATTAAATATGCAGAGGAATTTAGTATGCAATGTTGAATAATAATCTTAGGGATTTGCTAAAGTAGATTATGATAAGGTTTTGGCAATGGTTTATACTAACTTATCTCACGAGTCCTTGTTGAGTTTTGTGTGGATGAAGCTTTTGAGATTTAGGGAGACCTTGATATGAGAAGAATTAAGGAGACACAAAAGCTCAAGCTTGGGGATGCCCAAGGCACCCCAAGATAATATTTCAAGAAGTCTCAAGCATCTAAGATTGGGGATGCCCCGGTTGGCATCCCACCTTTCTTCTTCAACAATTATCGGTTAGTTTCGGTTGATCCTAAGTTTTTGCTTCTTCACATGATGTTTGCCATTATTAGAATGTCATTTTATTTTGCTTTGCTTGCTGTTTGAATAGAATACCAAGATCTGAAATTATTAAATGTTATAAAGTCTTCACATAGTTGCATAATTATTCGACTACTCATTGATCTTCACTTATATCTTTCGCAGTAGTTTGTCGTTTGCTCTAGTGCTTCACTTATATCTTTTAGAGCATGGTGGTAGTTTTATTTTGAAGAAATAGATGAACTCTCATGCTTCACTTAGATTATTTTGAGAGTCTTAAATAGCATGGTAATTTGCTTAAAATCCTAAAATGCTAGGTATACAAGATTAGTAAAAACTTTCATATGGAGTATTGAATACTAAGAGAAGTTTGATGCTTGATGATTGTTTTGAGATATGGAGGTAATAATATCAAAGTCGTGCTAGTTGAGTAGTTGTGAATTTGAGAAATGCTTGTGTTGAAGTTTGTAAGTCCCATAGCATGCACGTATGGTAAACGGTGTGTAACAAATTTGAAACATGAGGTGTTATTTGATTGTCCTCCTTATGAGTGGCGGCCGGGGACGAGCGATGGTCTTTTCCTACCAATCTATCCCCCTAGGAGCATGCACGTAGTGCCGAGGTTTTTGATGACTTGTAGACTTTTGCAATAAGTATGTGAGTTCTTTATGACTAATGTTGAGTCCATGGATTATACGCACTCTCACCCTTCCATCATTGCTAGCCTCTTCGGTGCCGTGCATTGCCCTTTCTCACATTGAGAGTTGGTGCAAACTTCGCCAGTGCATCCAAACCCCGTGATATGATACGCTCTTTCACACATAAACCTCCTTATATCTTCCTCTAAACAACCACCATACCTACCTATTATGGCATTTCTGTAGCCATTCCGAGATATATTGCCATGCAACTTTCCACCATTCCATTTATTATGACACGCATCATCATTGCCATATTGCTTTGCATGATCATGTAGTTGACATCGTATTTGTGGCAAAGCCACCTCTCATAATTCTTTCATACATGTCACTCATGCATCATCGCAATCCCAGTACACCGCCGAAGGCATTCATATAGAGTCATATTTGTTCTAGTATCGAGTTGTAATCATTGAGTTGTAAATAAATAGAAGTGTGATGATCATCATTATCTAGAGCATTGTCCCAAGTGAGGAATAAAAAAAGAATAAAAAAAGAGAAAGGCCATAAAAAAGAGAAGGCCCAAAAAAAAGAGAAAGGCCATAAAAAAGAGAGGGCCAAAAAAATAAAAAATGAGAGAAAAAGAGAGAAGGGACAATGCTACTATCCTTTGCCACACTTGTGCTTCAAAGTAACACCATAATCCTCATGATAGAGAGTCTCTTGTTTTGTCACTTCCATATACTAGTGGGAAATTTTCATTATAGAACTTGGCTTGTATATTCCAACAATGGGCCTCCTCAAGTGCCCTAGGTCTTCGTGAGCAAGCAAGTTGGATGCACACCCACTTAGTTTCTTGTGTTGAGCTTTCATACATTTATAGCTCTAGTGCATCCGTTGCATGGCAATCCCTACTCCTTGCATTAAGATCAATCGATGGGCATCTCCATAGCCCATTGATTAGCCTCGTTGATGTGAGACTTTCTCCTTTTTGTCTTCTCCACATAACCCCCTCATTATTCTATTCCACCCATAGTGCTATATCCATGGCTCGCGCTCATGTATTACGTGAAAGTTTATAGGTTTGAGATTACTAAAGTATGAAACAATTGGTTGGCTTGTCATCGGGGTTGTGCATGATGAGAGCATTCTTGTGTGCCAAAAATGGAGCATGACTAAACTATATGATTTTGTAGGGATGAACTTTCTTTGGCCATGTTATTTGATAAGACATGATTGCTTAGTTAGTATGCTTGAAGTATTATTATTTTTATGTCAATATGAACTTTTGTCTTGAATCTTTTGGATCTGAATATTCATGCCACCATTAAGAAGAATTACATTGAAATTATGCCAAGTAGCACTCCGCATCAAAAATTATGTTTTTATCATTTACCTACTCGAGGACGAGCAGGAATTAAGCTTGGGGATGCTGATACGTCTCCAACGTATCTATAATTTTTGATTGCTCCATGCTATATTATCTACTGTTTTCGATGTTTATGGGCTTTATTATACACTTTTATATCATTTTTTGGGACTAACCTATTAACCCAGAGCCCAGTGCCAGTTTCTGTTTTTACCTTGTTTTAGGGTTTCTAAGAAAAGGAAGATCAAACGGAGTCCAATTGACCCGAAACTTCACGGAACTCATTTTTGGAAGGAAAGAAGCGCAGAATTTTTGAAGTGCACATAAGGGAAGCTTCGAGGAGGCCACGAGGTAGGGGGGGCGCCCACCCCCCCTGGGCGTGCCCTCCACCCTCGTGGCCCCCCTGACGTACTTCTTCTGCCCATATATCTCCATATACCCTAAAAATGATCAGGGAGCACAATAGATCGGGAGTTCCGCCGCCAGAAGCCTCCGTAGCCACCGAAAACCAATCTAGACCCGTTCCGGCACCCTGCCGGAGGGGGCAATCCCTCTCCGGTGGCCATGTTCATCATCCCGGTGCTCTCCATGACGAGGAGGGAGTAGTTCTCCCTCGGGGCTGAGGGTATGTACCAATAGCTATGTGTTTGATCTCTCTCTCTCTCTCTCATGTTCTTGATTTGGCATGATCTTGATGTATCGCAAGCTTTGCTATTATAGTTGGATCTTATGTTTCTCCTCCCCCTCTACTCTCTTGTAATGAATTGAATTTTCCCCTTGAAGTAATCTTATCGGATTGAGTCTTTAAAGATTTGAGAACACTTGATGTATGTCTTGTCGTGCGTATCTGTGGTGACAATGGGATACCACGTGATTCACTTGATGTATGTTTTGGTGATCAACTTGCGGGTTCCGCCCATGAACCTATGCATAGGGGTTGGCACACGTTTTCGTCATGATCCTCTGGTAGAAACTTTGGGGCACTCTTTGAGGTCCTATGTGTTGGTTGAATAGATGAATCTGAGATTGTGTGATGCATATCGTATAATCATACCCACAGATACTTGAGGTGACATTGGAGTATCTAGGTGACATTAGGGTTTTGGTTGATTTGTGTCTTAAGGTGTTATTCTAGTACGAACTTATAGTAATAGCCCAACAGATTGATTGGAAAGATTAACTTTGAGGTGGTTTTGTACCCTACCATAATCTCTTCGTTCGTTCTCCGCTATTAGTGACTTTGGAGTGACTCTTTGTTGCATGTTGAGGGATAGTTATATGATCCAACTATGTTATTATTGTTGAGGGAACTTGCAGTAGTGAAAGTATGAACCCTAGGCCTTGTTTCAACGCATTGCAATACCATTTATGCTCGCTTTTATCATTAGTTACCTTGCTGTTTTTATATTTTCAGATTACAAAAACTATTATCTACTATCCATATAGGACTTGTATCACCATCTCTTCGCCGAACTAATGCACCTATACAATTTACCATTGTATTGGGTGTGTTGGGGACACAAGAGACTCTTTGTTATTTGGTTGCAGGGTTGCTTGAGAGAGACCATCTTCATCCTACGCCTCCTACGGATTGATAAACCTTAGGTCATATACTTGAGGGAAATTTGCTACTGTCCTACAAACCTCTACACTTGGAGGCCCAACAACATCTACAAGAAGAAGGTTGTGTAGTAGACATCACCAGGTTGCCCCGAATGGCCGCAGGTATGGGGGAAATGGAGGCGTCGAAGTCGAAGTTGGGGTAGGTGTTCTGAAGATGGCTGAAGATGCGGGAGAATGCGCGCTCGAGTAGGCCACGGCTCCTTTCTTCCACGAGCTGGCGAGCTCTTTCGGATCGAGCCTCCAGGCGCGTCACCACGTTGGTGAAGAAGCGGAGGTGGCTGGCATAGTCGTTCACTTGGGGGTGAGGGGCGTTCTCGTCACAAATATGGCCCACGGCAGTATTGGCCCTGTTCCGAAGGTCCTGAAGCATGGGAGCATGTACGCGCTCCAGCGTCCGCCTCTGAAGCACTTCCTCCCTGTTCTGCCGCACAACGGACTCGGCGTCAGCAACCCGCCTCTGAAGAGAGAGCAACTCGGTGCGGGCGGAGGCCAGTTCTGCCTGCGCCGTGACCAGGGCGGCTGTCGTGGCCTCCTCGCGCCTCTCCGCCTCAACTAGCCTGGGCCTAAGGGCAGCGTCCCTACCTGCAGCCTCTGTCTCCACGAGCTTCAACTTCAGGTCATGCGTACCCTCAAGATCCGTGCGAGACTCAGCTACCCGGCGATCAACCTCCTCCTAGGCCCTGGCCTCGCGCGCATTTACGGCGTCCTCTGCTTGGGCGACTTGGCGCTCCCTCGTCTCCAGTCGCTCGAGCTTGAGGCTGCGCTCCACGACTTCGAGCGCCAGCGCTTCCTCGAGCTTCCGGATCTCTTCCTCCTCGGAAGGTGCCCCCTCATCAACGCAAGGGCGTCTTTGCGTGCCTCCACCTGCTGCTCCAGGGACGCACTCCAAGCTGGAGCTCCCAGACGCGCTCCTCTGCATCCTCGCGATGGTGGTCAGCCTCGCGAGCCTCGTCCAAAGCTTGGGAGCAAGCTTCACGAGAAACCTCGAGGGACGCCTCGGCCTTCGCATTGTCAAGATCGCGCTGATGGCGGCCAAGGTTGATAGCCACCTTCAGCTTACGCCATTCCTCCACCAGCTGGAGACTCTTAGCCCTGAGGCGCACGTCGATGTCCGCGAGCTCCCTACCAAGCCGGTTCATCGCACCCATCACCTCCTAGAAGAGCTCGTGGCGAATGACGCTCCGTTCGTGCTCAAACTCAAGCGCATGACCCATCTCGTACTCCGCCATGGGGGCTCCGGGTGAGGCCCGAGGCGGCGTGCCCCCTCTCAGCAGGGGGCTAGGGGCTGGCGTTGCCCCAGACGCCAGCCAGGCCTCGCAAGGGGCACGGATGAGTCGAGGCCCGCTGCTCGAGGAGGAGCCCAAGACCGGAGTCGCCCAGTTGCCATCCGTGACTAGAGGAGGAGCCCTCGGCACGCTTGCTGACTCCAAGCAAGACCATGAAGGAGGGACGACAAGGGCGCGGACTCAAGGCGCTGTGGAGGCGAGCACGCCTCTCCAACCGACCCTGCTCCAGGGGCGGCATGCAGGCTCGGGGCACTCAAGGCCAGCGGGGGAGTCGAGGACTCATGGTTTTCGAGAGACAAAACTCTAGAGTTGCATTCGCTGGGCCTGATATTGGAAGTGAACTCGGACAAATTGAAGCAGATGGTTCCTGAAGACAAGGAGGCAATCTCAATGGAGATTCCCTTCTGGGCAATGGAAGAGGCGATGGAATCGCCAAATCCTAGACAATGATGTCGCTAGTCTGAGTACCGCTCCTGCCTGTGATCACCGAATCCAGAGCCGAAAGGGCCGGTGAATTTACGTATTATTGAGTTATCGGCTCAGTTTGAGGAGAATGCTCAACAGTCCAACCGCCGCCTGGCTCGCCATCTTAAGCGTCCCCAACCCCCTTCTAGCTAGTGCTGAGGATCCAACATGTGGATGCCCGATGTTTACTGAAAATAGTATGATTTTGTCATACTCATACCGAGGTTTGATTATCTTAATCATGGCCTTAACTTTTGTTTGAATGTTCTTACTAAGTTGGCGTATGCTACATTTAGGACATCCTACATCGAGTGGCTTTTGCATGTTCCAAAATAGTGCAACATGCAAAACTACCTAAAATAGCAACATGCAAAACTTACTTAAAAAGGTGTGACATGCTAAAATAACCAAAAAATGGGTCAACATAGAATGAGGGTATCATCCAGTTAAAGAGTTTACCAAAAAAATTGCAACATGTACGTAAGGTGTCCAAAAAAGTGCAACGTGGATAGAGGGAGGGAAAGGATGACATAGGTAAGGGTAATCACACTACTACATAACTAGCTAGCGATGGGAGGTGCAGAAGTCCCATTAGTGACAAGCTTGGTTGTCAGGGGTGGCCACAACTGACCTCCCGCCACTGCTACGAATCCATCAGTAGCGGGCACCCCACCTGCCACTGGTAAAGGCCAATCATGGGCGGGCTTTAAATAACCAATGGCAGGCGTCAATATTCAACAACAACAAGCTGGCAGACATACTTATGGCAGTCCTTTTTTTCCACCCACCACTAGTTTGATTTTAGAAATAAAAAAACCATGCACCTCCTAGCATCGCATAGTTTAGGCACGTTGCAAGTATTACATAACCAACTGTGTTTGGGAATTTCATGGATGCTACAAATATCTAGGCAAACTACTTGCAGCATTGTTCCGGGGCCAAAAGCTGCTAGTAGTAAAATCCTATAAGGGGTTTCCCTACTAGTGGAAGTCCATATTTCTACTGTTAACTGCTATAAAAATCTAAGAATCAACCCTAAACATTGAAACAATCCAAGTTACAACCTTCAAATTCAAAACCGGTCAAGTTTCAATCTTGGCCTCTCCGCAAAACGGTTTTTTATGAGTTGGAGTAGTTTTGACCAGTTCATCTATCAGGCAGTAGCCTAGTTAGTTGTCACATCACAAAAATGAAAATGTCCATGAAAAATTACATAAAAATCAACACTACTAAATTATCATCATGGGAAGTTTCAAACTTTTTAAAAATGGAATAAGGAATACAAACAAATATATATTCATATCTTTTTTGGTCAAAACTTTAAAAAAACATGAAAGTGTCTAGAATTTTTTTGTAAAAAATATGCACAACCAAAACTACGATGGTGATTAATCTAGGGAAGTTTCATAACCTCTTTGACAAATTGATCAAAAAGTCCAAGATAAATAAGAATTCATCCATGTTTTTGGTTAAAATTTGATTAAAAAATGGAAGTGCCTAGAATAATTGGAAACAACTTCCATACACTAAACACTACCATATTGACTAGTGTGCAGAAGTTTCAATATTTTTGCCAAACCTATTGAAAAAATACATGCAAAATACATGTTTAGACCCTTATTTGACAAAAAGAATGAAACTGTCCTGAAAATGTAAAATCAACACTATCAAAGTGATCAATCCGGGAAAGTTTCAAATTTTACTTCCAAAAATATTTCAAAATGAAATAAAATACATATTTAGAAAATATTGTGTGACATGAGCAGACTAGGCGGCTAACTGGGCAGCCATTTATTCAAAACCACTTAAACTAACCAAAAACCGGTGTGAGGAGAGGACACGTTGAAACTTTACCGCTTTTGAAAATTAAGTTGTTTCAAATTTTGTGTTGATTCTTAGACTTTGTGATAGTTCAGAATAAGTACTCTTTGAGTTGTACATCCATTAGTTGCTTTTAACTAGCATCCTTTAATGACAAACTTTCACCACCTAATGTGTTGTTGATATAGTTCTATTAGTTCACTCCTCAGATATTTTTTTGTTTATTAGTACTTTAATTTTTTAGCTTCCTTGTTGTTGGCTCTTATGGCCTGAAGAACTGAGTGTCCAGCCAAGTTGGTCTTTGAAAGCAACTACTGGTATACTTTATTGAAATTCTTGTATGATCCACATAAATTGGTATTAAGTCTAGCAATTACATGGAACGGTTTTCTAACAGGATGGTATATAATGACTTTCACTTTAGGAAGGGAGGAACACAATAGCACACTCCTCCATTCTCCTTAGGCAGTAGCCTTTGTGCCCCTCATAGCCATGTATTCTGCACTCTTCATTGCAGTAATCCAAGGCATACTCATATGAACTCGCGCACACTGAGAAATGAAAACATAGTTTTCCAAGTGGAGTCTTGGTACCTAAACACAATGTAGTAAGCACCAGAACATATAAATTAGTACATATGAAATACATGACCCATATTCATTTGGGCATGTTGATTATCGAGAAACTCCTCCAAGAAATGTATTCAAAAATTACCTATATCCCTCCCTGCTGTAGCCGGGCGACACAAAAAAGTGGTACATGTAAACAGAAGAGAAACAAAACAGAGAATATGTGCGTTGTTCTTGATAGATGCCATGATCAACACTGGCTTGATCTTACTTATTTTCTCTTGATGTTTTCCTTCTCTAAATGTATGTTTCCTACACTGGTGTTTATAAAGATGAGCGAATGCACAATGATGCTTGCCCCTTTATCCTTTTCTGCATTAATCGTTTCTCCTAGTTTTGGTATACTTATTGCCATATTAACTTGTATCAAGAAATTAATATGGGCCAAAATTACATTTTAGAGGACATTTACATTGACAAAAACATGCACCTGTTAATTTCCATAAAATAATATGACCATTTGAATGATGCATGGTATCGGTGTAATCACTTTCTAAAACTTAGAAAAGAAAAAAAATTGTTTCTAGCTTTCTGAATTCGCGAGCTATTGATCTACAACATAGATATGCAAAACTATCAAGACTAAGTTCATGATAAATTAAGTTCAATTAATCAAATTACTAATGATCTCCCACTTAAATAGACATCCCTCAAGTCATCTAAGTGATACATGATCCAAATCAACTAACCTATGTCCGATCATCATGTGAGATGGGGTAGTCATCAATGGTGAACATCTCTATATTGATCATATCTACTATATGGTTCACGTTCGCCCTTTCGGTCTCCAGTGTTCCGAGGCCATGTCTATACATGCTAGGCTCGTCAAGTTTAACCCAAGTATTCTACATGTGTAAAAGTGTCTTACACCCATTGTATGTGAACGTAGAGTCTATCACTCCTGATCATCACGTGGTGTCTCGAAACGAAGAACTGTAGCAATGGTGCATACTCAGGGAGAACACTTTTACCTTGAAATTTAGTGAAGGGGTCATCTTATAATGCTACCGTCGTTCTAAGCAAAATAATATGCATAAAACATAAACACCACGTGCAATCAAAATATGTGACATGATATGGCCATCGTCATCTTGTGCTTTTGATCTCCATCTCCAAAGCATCGTCATGATCTCCATCGTCACTAGCTCGACACCTTGATCTCCATCATAGCGACGTGGTCGTCTCGCCAACTATTGCTTGT
The DNA here is from genome assembly GCF_002162155.2 of Triticum dicoccoides. NCBI lineage: Eukaryota > Viridiplantae > Streptophyta > Magnoliopsida > Poales > Poaceae > Triticum > Triticum dicoccoides. The sequence goes on along the minus strand of NC_041386.1, from coordinate 573,133,139 downwards.
ACAACTATCGCTAATGCATAGTGATAAAGTAAAGCAATTACATGGCGTTTGCATTTCATACAATAAAAGAGACAACCATAAGGCTCCTGTCGGTTGTCAGATATCTTACAAACCATGATCATCTCATACAGTAACGTTTTGACCATATCACATCACAACATGCCCTGCAAAAACAAGTTAGACGTCCTCTACTTTGTTGTTGCAAGTTTTACGTGGCTGCTACGGGCTTCTAGCAAGAACCTTCTTACCTACGCATAAAACCACAAGGGTGTTTCGTCAAGTTTGCTGTTTAAACCTTCTTCAAGGACTGGCCGCAGTCAAATTCAATTCAAATAAAGTAGGATAAATAGACACCCGCTAGCCACCTTTATGCAAAACTAGTTGCATGTCTGTCGGTGGAACCGGTCTCATGTGCGTGGACATGTAAGGTTGGTCCGGGTCGCTTCATCCCACAATACTGTCCAATCAAAATAAGACATTGGTAGTAAGCATATGACTATCATCACCCACAACTCTTTGTGTTCTACTCATGCATATCATCTACGCATAGACTTGGCTCATGATGCCACTGTTGGAAAACGTTGCATGGAAAACAAAAAAATTCTACGCACACGCAATGATCTATCCATGGAGATGCATAGCAACGAGGGGTAGAGTATGTCTACGTACCCTCGTAGACGGAAAGCGGAAGCGTTTGACAACGCGGTTGATGTAGTCGAACTTCTTCTAGCTACAACCGATCAAGTACCGAACGTACGTCACCTCCGAGTTCTGCACACGTTCAGCTCGGTGACGTCCCTCGTCTTCTTGATCCAGCAAGATGTCGAGGAAGTAGATGAGTTCCGTCAGCACGACGATGTGGTGACGGTGATTGTGTAGTCATTCTCGTAGGGCTTCGCCTGAGCACCGTGAAAATATGACCGGAGGTGTAAACTGTGGAGGGGGGCGCCGCACACAGCTAACAATTGATGTTGTGTGTTCTAGGCGCCCCCTCCCCACATATATATAGGTGGGATGGGGAGGGGAGCAGCCAGGGTGCGCCCCAAGTAGGCGAATCCTACTTGGGTGCTCCCCAATTCAGCCTCCTCTCCTACCATAATTACCGGGAGGAAAAAGGAAGAGGGAAGAAGAGACGGAAGGGGGGGCGAACCCCCTCTTCTCCTTCTCCAATTCGGCCTCCTTCCATAAGGGGGGGCGCCACCCCTTGTGGGTTGGCGTGCTCCCCTCCCATGGCCCATATGGCCCATATATTTCCTCGGGGGTTCCGGTAACCCCTCCGGTACTTCGATAAATGCCCGATACACTCCGGAACACTTACGGTGTCTGAATACTATCGTCCTATATATCAATCTTTACCTCTCGACCATTTTGGGACTCCTCATCGTGTCCATGATCTCATTTGAGACTCCGAACAACATTCGTTCACCAAATCACATAACTCATATAATACAGTATCGTCATCGAACATTAAGCGTGCGGACCCTACGGGTTCGAGAACTATGTAGACATGACCGAGACACCTCTTCGATCAATAACCAATAGCGGAACCTGGATGCCCATATTGGATCCCACATATTCTACGAAGATCTTCATCGGTCGAACCGTTATGACAACATACGTAATTCCCTTTGTCCATCGGTATGTTACTTGCCCGAGATTCGATCGTTAGTATCTTCATACCTAGTTCAATCTTGTTACCGGCAAGTCTCTTTACTCGTTCTGTAATACATCGCCTAGTGATCAACTCCTTAGTCATTTGCTTGCAAGCTTATGATGTGTATTATCGAGAGGGCCCAGAGATACCACTTCGATACTCGGAGTGACAAATCCTAATCCTGATCTATGCCAACCCAACAAACACCTTCGGAGATACCTGTAGAGAATCTTTATGATCACCCTATTATGTTGTGACGTTTGGTAGCACACAAGGTATTCCTCCGGTATCCGGGAGTTGCATAATCTCATAGTCGAAGGAATATGTATTTGACATGAAGAAAGCAATGGCAATAAAACTGAATGATCATTATGCTAAGATAACGGATGGGTCTTGTCCATCACATCATTCTCCTAATGATGTGATCCCGTTATCAAATGACAACTCATGTCCATGGTTAGGAAACCTTAACCATCTTTGATCAACGAGCTAGTCTAGTAGAGGCTCACTAGGGACACGGGGTTTGTTTATGTATTCACACATGTATTAAGGTTTCTGATCAATACAATTCTAGCATGAAATAAACCTTTATCATGATTAAGGAAATATAAAATAACAACTTTATTATTGCCTCTAGGGCATATTTCCTCCAAACACGACGTGCCCTGTTGCCTTGTGACCTCCTCGTGGGTCTTCTTGGTTGTTACTTTTTTGTAATTATTTTAATATTCAAAATGGACAGAAATAACTTTTATGGAATTTTTGAAGTTGGTTTACTTACTATATCACATACCTACTCCTTTTCAGGGTTCTGGAGCGTTCTGGAAGGTCTCTTTTATGTGTTCCTCTAGTGTCATGGCTTGAATAATATTAGTGTTGGGGATCGTAGCAGAAATTTAAAATTTTCTACGCATCATCAAGATCAATCTATGGAGTCATCTAGCAATGAGAGGGAGAGGAGTGCATCTACATACCCTTGTAGATCACGAGCGGAAGCGTTCAAGAGAACGGGGTTGATGGAGTCGTACTCGAGTCATCCAAATCACCGATGATCCTAGCACCGAACGGACGGCACCTCCGCGTTCAACACATGTACGGAGCGGAGACGTCTCCCGCGCCTTGATCCAGCAAGGAGGAGGGAGAGGTTGAGGAAGAGAGCTCCAACAGCAGCACGATGGCGTGGTGGTGGTGGAGCGGCAGTACTCCGGCAGGGCTTCGCCAAGCTCTTAACGGAGGAGGAGAGGTGTTGGGGGGGAGGGGCTGCGCCTTTGATGTGTTACGCAGCCCTCCCCTTGCCCCTCTATTTATAGGGGAAGGAGGAAGGGGGGCGGCCCCCTCTAGATGAGATCTAGAGGGGGCGGCGGCCAAGGGGGTGGCTTGCCCCCCAAGCAAGGGGGCGCCCCTCTAGGGTTTCCCCCCAACCCTAGGCGCATGGGCCCAATGGGGGGTGCACCCTGCCCACTTGGGGCTGGTTCCCTTTCCTCTATGGCCCATGAGGCCCTTCGAGAGAGGTGGCCCCTCCCAGTGGACCCCCGGAACCCCTCCGGTGGCCCAGGTACAATACCGATATGCCCCCGAACCTTTCCGGTGACCGTATGACAACTTCCTATATATAAATCTTCACCTCCGGACCATTCCGGAACTCCTCGTGACGTCCGTGATCTCATCCGGGACTCCGAACAACATTCGGTAATCACATACAAGTCTTCCTAATAACCCTAGCGTCATCAAACCTTAAGTGTGTAGACCCTACGGGTTCGGGAACCATGCAGACATGACCGAGACAACTCTCCGGTTAATAACCAACAGCGGGATCTGGATACCCATGTTGGCTCCCACATGTTCCACGATGATCTCATCGGATGAACCATGGTGTCGAGGATTCAATCAATCCCGTATGCAATTCCCTTTGTCAATCGGTACGTTACTTGCCCGAGACTCGATCGTCGGTATCCCAATACCTCGTTCAATCTCGTTACCGGCAAGTCACTTTACTCGTTCTGTAACACATCATCCCGTGACCAACCCTTAGTCACATTGAGCTCATTACGATGATGTCTTATCGAGTGGGCCCAGAGATACCTCTCCGTCATACGGAGTGACAAATCCCAGTCTCGATTCGTGCCAACCCAACAGACACTTTTGGAGATACCCGTAGTGCACCTTTATAGTCACCCAGTTACGTTGTGACGTTTGGCACACCCAAAGTATTCCTACAGTATCCGGGAGTTGCACAATCACATGGTCTAAGGAAAAGATACTTGACATTAGAAAAGCTTTAGCAGACGAACTACACGATCTTGCGCTATGCTTAGGATTGGGTCTTGTCCATCACATCATTCTCCTAATGATGTGATCCTGTTATCAATGACATCCAATGTCCATGGTCAGGAAACCATAAAAATCTATTGATCAACGAGCTAGTCAACTAGAGGCTCACTAGGGACATGTTGTGGTCTATGTATTCACACATGTATTACGATTTCCGGATAACACAATTATAGCATCAACAATAGACAATTATCATGAACAAGGAAATATAATAATAACCATTTTATTATTGCCTCGAGGGCATATTTCCAACAGTCTCCCACTTGCACTAGAGTCAATAATCTAGTTACATTGTGATGAATCGAACACCCATAGAGTTCTGGTGTTGATAATGTTTTGCTCGAGGAAGAGGTTTAGTCAACGGATCTGCGACATTCAGGTCCGTATGCACTTTAAAAATATCTATGTCTCCATTTTGAACATTTTCACGAATGGAGTTGAAGTGACGCTTGATATGCCTGGTCTTCCTGTGAAACCTGGGCTCCTTGGCAAGGGCAATAGCTCCAGTGTTGTCACAGAAGAGAGTCATCGGGGCCGACGCATTGGGAATAACTCCTAGGTCGGTAATGAACTCCTTCACCCAGATTGCTTCTTGTGTTGCCTCCGAGGCTGCCATGTACTCCGCTTCACATGTAGATCCCACCACGACGCTTTGCTTGCAACTGCACCAGCTGACTGCCCCACCATTCAAAATATACATGTATCCGGTTTGTGACTTAGAGTCATCCAGATCTGTGTCGAAGCTAGCATCGACGTAACCCTTTACGACGAGCTCTTCGTCACCTCCATAGACGAGAAACATATCCTTAGTCCTTTTCAGGTACTTCAGGATATTCTTGACCGCTGTCTAGTGTTCCATGCCGGGATTACTTTGGTACCTTCCTACCAAACTTACGGCAAGGTTTACATCAGGTCTGGTACACAGCATGGCATACATGATAGACCCTATGGCCGAGGCATAGGGGACGACACTCATCTTTTCTCTATCTTCTACCGTGGTCGGGCATAGAGCCGTGCTCAATCTCATACCTTGCAATACAGGCAAGAACCCCTTCTTGGACTGATCCATATTGAACTTCTTCAATATCTTGTCAAGGTACGTACTTTGTGTAAGACCAATGAGGCGTCTCGGTCTATCTCTATAGATCTTGATGCCTAATATATAAGCAGCTTCTCCAAGGTCCTTCATTGAAAAACACTTGTTCAAGTAGGCCTTTATGCTTTCCAAGAATTCTATATCATTTCCCATCAATAGTATGTCATCCACATATAATATGAGAAATGCTACAAAGCTCCCACTCACTTTCTTGTAAACACAGCCTTCTCCATAAGTCTGCGTAAACCCAAACGCTTTGATCATCTCATCAAATCGAATGTTCCAACTCCGAGATGCTTGCACCAGCCCATAGATTGAGCGTTGGAGCTTGCACACCTTGTCAGCATTCTTAGGATCGACAAAACCTTCCGGCTGCATCATATACAATTCTTCCTTAAGAAAACCATTAAGGAATGTCGTTTTGACGTCCATTTGCCATATCTCATAATCATAGAATGCGGCAATTCCTAACATGATTCGGACGGACTTCAGCTTCGCTACGGGTGAGAAAGTCTCATCGTAGTCAACGCCTTGAACTTGTCGATAACCCTTAGCGACAAGCCGAGCCTTATAGATGGTCACATTACCATCCGCGCCTGTCTTCTTCTTAAAGATCCATTTATTTTCTATGGCTCGCCGATCAACGGGCAAGTCAGTCAAAGTCCATACTTTGTTTTCATACATGGATCTTATCTCGGATTTCATGGCTTCCAGCCATTTGTCGGAATCTGGGCCCGCCATTGCTTCTTCATAGTTCGAAGGTTCACCATTGTCTAACAACATGATTTCCAGGACAGGGTTGTCGTACCACTCTGGTGCGGAACGTGTCCTTCTGGACCTACGAAGTTCAGTAGCAACTTGATCTGAAGTTTCATGATCATCATCATTAACTTCCTCTCTAGTTGGTGCAGGCACCTCAGAAACATTTTCTTGAGTTGTGCCACTCTCCGATTCAAGAGGCAATACTTCATCAAGTTCTACTTTCCTCCCACTTACTTCTTTCGAGAGAAACTCTTTCTCTAGAAAGGATCCATTCTTGGCAACAAAGATCTTGCCTTCGGATCTGAGGTACAAGGTATACCCAATAGTTTCTTTAGGGTATCCTATGAAGACGCATTTTTCCGATTTGGGTTCGAGCTTTTCAGGTTGAAGTTTCTTGACATAAGCATCGCATCCCCAAACTTTCAGAAACGACAACTTAGGTTTCTTACCAAACCACAATTCATACAGTGTCGTCTCAACGGATTTCGACGGAGCCCTATTTAAAGTGAATGCGGCAGTCTCTATAGCATAACCCCAAAATGATAGCGGTAGATCGGTAAGAGACATCATAGATCGCACCATATCCAATAGGGTGCGATTACAACGTTCGGACACACCATTACGCTGTGGTGTTCCAGGCGGCGTGAGTTGTGAAACTATTCCATATTTCCTTAAGTGCGTGCCAAATTCGTGACTCAAATATTCTCCCCCACGATCTGATCATAAGAACTTGATTTTCCTGTCACGTTGATTCTCAACCTCACTCTGAAATTCCTTGAACTTTTCAAAGGTCTCAAACTTGTGTTTCATTAAGTAGACATACCCATATCTACTCAAGTCATCAGTGAGGGTGAGAACATAATGATAGTTGTCGGTGTCAAAACCGGCGGATCTCGGGTAGGGGGTCCCGAACTGTGCATCTAGGCCGGATGGTAACAGGAGGCAAGGGACACGAAGTTTTACCCAGGTTCGGGCCCTCTCGATGGAGGTAAAACCCTACGTCCTGCTTGATTAATATTGATGATATGGGAAGTACAAGAGTAGATCTACCATGAGATCGGAGAGGCTAAACCCTAGAAGCTAGCCTATGGTATGATTGTTATTCTGTATGTTGTCCTATGGACTAAAACCCTCCGGTTTATATAGACACCGGAGAGGGTTAGGGTTACACAAAGTCGGTTACAATGGTAGGAGATCTACATATCCGTATCGCCAAGCTTGCCTTCCACGCCAAGGAAAGTCCCTTCCGGACACAGGACGAAGTCTTCAATCTTGTATCTTCATAGTCCAGGAGTCTGGCTGAAGGTATAGTCCGGCCATCCGGACACCCCCTAATCTAGGACTCCCTCAGTAGCCCCTGAACCAGGCTTCAATGACGACGAGTCCGGCGCGCAGATTGTCTTCGGCATTGCAAGGCGGGTTCCTCCTCCAAGTACTTCATAGAAGATTCTAAACACAAAGATAGTGTCCGGCTCTGCAAAATAAGTTTCCACATATGGCCACAGAGAGAATAATATTTACACAGATCTAATCCACTGACGTATTCCGTAGTGCGACATCGCACCACGGCCAAGCCTTTATTCAAATCATTTTATTATCCCACCTCAGCACGTCATGCGAGGCGGTTTCCTTGGCACGTCTTGTTAGAGCAGAGATCGTGTCCCCTTATTCCAGGATTCTCATCAATACGGGCGTGGGTAACCCAACCGCTTCTAGGACTCCTAGATGTAAATGCATCTAGTGCCACCCCTAGTTGGTTTTGGAGTATTGACGACAAACCTAGTTGAGGGACTAATGTGTTTGTGAGAATTGCAGGATAACACAGGTAGAAGTCCCTCATTGATTCGGTTTTACTACCAGAGATGACCCCAAAAAATGTATGAAGACATTGAAGTCAAAGGTGGTATGTGAAGACATTCACATTGAAGACTATGACAAGAGAAGACATCGCATGAAGACTATGGAGCGCGAAGACTTAGATCTTTCATAGTTCTTTTTCTTGTTTGTTGAGTCATAAGAACCACCGTACTGTTAAGTGGGGTCCGAGAGAACCAGTCAGAATGACTGAAGTGATGCTTAACCAAAATCCTATGTCTTCGAGTGAAGACTATGAGAGCGAATCTTGTCCAGAGTTGGACAAGTCAGCTTTGCTTCTAGCCCAAGTAAAGTTGTCATGTGTGTTTGAAATCTGACCGTTGGAACACGTGTCAGTTCCTTAGTGACCCAGGGTCATTTCGGACAAATCAGGTCGAGTTGCCTAGTGGCTATAAATAGCCCACCCCCTACAACCATAAACGGTTGGCTGCTCAGAGTTAAAGTACGGCTGTTGTCGTTTGAGAGCAACCCACCTCAAAGCCTTTGAGAGAGAATTCCTTGCGAGGATAAAGCCCTAACCATCCAGAGCCAAAGAGTGTTAGGCATCACTTAAGTCGTCATGTCTGTGTGATCTGAAGACTTATTACACTTGAGGATTGTGAATCCTCCAGCCGGTTAGGAGTCGCGTTATGAGCATCCAAGAGTCATTGTGGATCGCCCCTAAACGAAGTCTGTGAGGGTTTGGGAGTCTACCTTGAAGACTTACCAGAGTGATTGGGCGAGGTCTGCGTGACCTTAGCTCAAGGGGAATACGGTGAGGACTAAGGGTTCTGAGCTGCGTGTTCATGACTGGGTGTCCGGGACTGTGTGTCCTTAGGTTTAAATACCTAGCCGCCCTAACCAGACGTACAGTTTTCACAGCAACTGGAACTGGTCCAACAAATCATTGTCTTCAACGAGTCATTGGTTTCATCCTTCCCTTTCCTTTACTTACTGTTGGTCCTTGTGAAGTCATTGCATGATTGCATTATCTTTTGTCTTCACTGAGTGACTGCTTGTTCTGATTGGCTTCACAATATCTTCCTACCTGATCCTTACTGCCTAGCTGCTATTAGTCATTATGCTTTCACTTCTTTGGTTACTTGACTAAGGTTTGCCTAGTGTAGTCTACCTTCCGCTGCGTGGTAATAGGTTTACTTCTAACGTTTGTCTTCGAAACTTCCATGTTTTGAAGACTTCCATAAAAATCGCCTATTCACCCCCCCTCTAGTCGATCACTAGCACTTTTAATTGGTATCAGAGCAAGGTACTCCCTTGTTTTGTGTGATTCGGTTTAACCACCTGGAGTTTTAGCTATGTCGACTGCAGGGATAATTAAAGTCTCCGTTGCGTGCCTCGTCTTCGATGGAACTGAATATCCCTACTGGAAGAATAAGATGCGCATGCATCTTGAAACCATTGATGTCGACCTATGGTATGTCGTCAAGAACGGCGTTCCCAAGGCTGGAGAAGGTGTCACTGCTGCTGATGTCAAGAAGTTCATTCAACTGGACTCTACTGCCAAGAATATCATCTCTGGTCATCTCACCAAAGGACAGTATGGCCGTGTGAGTGCTTTGGAGACTTCCAAGCTAGTCTGGGACTGGCTCTCCAAGGTCAACGAAGGCGTCTCCACCCAGAGAGATCAAAGAATCAGTGTCCTTCGCAACCGCTTCAAGAGAAATGACAATGAGAATGTCCAGCTCACGTTTGATCGACTCACTGACATCACAAATGAGCTTCAAGCCCTCGGCGCCACTGAGATCACCAAGCATGAAGTCGTCAAGACACTCCTGAGATCACTTGACAGTTCGTTTGACACCCTAGCCCTGATGATTCAAGAACACCCTGATTTCAAGACACTCGATCCGTCTGACATACTTGAGAGGCTCAACACACACGAGTTTCAGCTTTCTGAGAAAAGATACATCTACAGTCCCAGCTATGGGCGAACTCGTGCCTTGAAGGCAAAAGCTGTCTCCTCATCTGAAGAAGAATCTGACAGCAGTTCTGATGATCCTGAAGACATTGGAAAGGAGCTTGCTATGCTTGTGAAGAAGTTCCAAAAATTCACCAAGAAGAAAGGGTTCAGAAAGTCTTCATGATCAAGCTCAAGGAACGATGAAGCTTCTTCTCATGACTACAAGAAGAGAGCATGTCAAAAGTGCAAGAAACCTGGCCACTACATCTCTGAGTGTCCATAGTGGGACAATGAGAACAAGAAGAAGAAGAAGAAGAAGAGCAAGGAGTATGAATCTGACGACAAGAAGAAGAAGAAATACTCAAAGTCTTCTTCCAAGTCTTCCTCAAAGTCTCCATCACACAAGAAGAGCTCATCTGGCAAGGCACGTGCGTTTGTTGGCAAGGAAATGGATTCTGAGGAGGAGTCTGCTTCTGAGGAGGCGGAGGTGGAGTCTGAGGAGGAGTCTGATTCTGGCGTTGCGAGTCTGGCTACAGCATACGTTGCCAAGTCCATCTTCAACACTGAAGACAATGACTTCATCACCGACACCGATGCAAATGACAAGGACTACTCCGCTCCTTCCTACTACTTCATGGCACGCGGTGCCAAGGTAAACACATGCACTACTCACTATCAAACATCTAGTGACGATGAATCTGATTGTGATTCCAAACCTAGCTACAAAACACTTGCTAAAATTGCAACTGAACAACAGAAAGCTATGGAACACATTCAAAAACTGTTAGACAAAAGCGATGATCTGTTAGACGCTGAAATGACTCGATCTCAGTCCTTAATTGAAGACATAAAAAATCTTCACGTTAAGTATGAGGAATTTGAAAGTCGTCATGAAACGCTCTCAAAAACTCATGAAAGGCTTTCCTATGATTATCTTCAAAGGAAGCAAGATCTTGAGAAATTGAGAGCGGCTCATGAAGATCTTCAAAAGGAAAACGAGTCACTTCGTGCCAAACAGATCAGTTCAGCTCAGGAAGGATTTGAACCACCATGTCTTAAATGCGTTGAGCGTGATAACGCTACTTCTGTTGTTGAATGTTCTACTGCTGCTACTGTTGCAATATCTTCACCTGTTGATGTGGTAACTAACCCCTCTGCTGAGGATACCACTGCTATTGCTGATGAGAATGCTAGGTTGAAGACACTGCTTGAAACAGGGATGTACAAAAGTCTCAAAGGGCATCAGACACTATGTGATGTCCTCAAAAGGCGGATCCTGAACCGAAACCCTAGGAAAGAGGGTGTTGGGTTCAAAAGGAAAATGAATGCCGATGGCTCTTACTGCAAACCTAAGCAGTACCCCAAAACCACATGGGTTGCTGCAAAGCAACCTTCAGCGGATCCATCCACCCTATCTGGCTTCACTTGTGCTAATCCCATTGTTATTGATGAATCCTTTGATGCAAACTACAAACTGTTTAAGAATCAAAATGGTGAAGTGTTTGCCAGGTATATTGGTACTAACTCCAGGAATGGACCACCTATGAAGAAGATCTGGGTGCCAAAAAGGTGTTTGGAGAATCTTCCTGTGAATGTCATCATGACACCACAGGTGAAGAAGACAAACCCCAGACCACAGGCTTCATACAGTCCAAAGGCTTCATACAGACAGAGGACTCACCTGAGTTGCACTAACGCAAATGTTTTGCAGGGAAGCCATACTCAGGCCTATGAATATGAGCGCGGTTCATCAAACCACCATGTTCATAAGACCAAGAACTATTCTGCTTGTTCTTATGAGTACTATTGTCCACCTGCAAGACTTTTTGCTAGGGCTCCAAAGCCAAAGTTCTTAGATGCTGCACTTAGACTCATTGCTTCAAAGCCACCCTTGAAGATGTGGGTGGCTAAGAAAGCTTAACTCTCTTTTGCAGGGAAAGGTCTCCAGCAGAAAACCAAAATCGTCTGACGCTATTGCTGGGGACCTTAAACATCTTGTAGGGCGCAATATCAAATGCCCAAATGTTCTTACTATGTACTTTGTTCCTGAGTCGCTTGCTGCTTGCCCTATCAGTCCTAATCTTGATCTAAGTTTTCATAATCCACTGGCTCGTCAAATGTTTTTGCTTCACAATTCTCTTCGTGAAGCCTATCCCCCTAACTGCACTGTAGGTACGACACCAGCTGCTTCAGAATGGATTATTGATAGTGGGTGTACCAATCACATGACTGGCAAGCGAAGCCTTCTTATGGACTCAACCTTACGTCCATCTGACAAAAGTCACATCACATTTGCTGACACTGGTAAAAGTAAGGTATTGGGTCTAGGCAGAGTTGCAATCTCAAAGGATCAACACATGGATAAAGTCATGCTTGTTGAATCCCTTGGTTTCAACTTAATGTCTGTCTCAATGCTTTGCGATTTAAACATGATTGTGATGTTTGGAAAATATCGTTGCCTTGTTCTAATGGAATCTAACAAGTCTCTAGTGTTTGAAGGGTATCGAAAAGATGATTTGTACGTGGTAGATTTCTCAGCAGGACCACAGCTTGTCGTATGTCTTCTAGCAAAAGCTTCAGAATGCTGGCTCTGGCATCGGAGGCTAGGGCATGCTGGCATGAGGAACCTCCACACCCTTGCAAGGAAGAAGCATGTCATAGGCATCGAGGGCGTCAAGTTCAAGAAAGATCACTTATGCGGTGCCTGTGAAGCAGGAAAGATGACGAGGGCCAAGCATCCCTCGAAGACAATCATGACAACGACTCAACCCTTCGAACTGCTCCACATGGATCTTTTCGGTCCCACTCATTACTCAACTCTTACTACTACTGCTTGTCTCTATGGCTTTGTCATTGTTGATGATTATTCTAGATATACTTGGGTGCATATAATCCTCTACAAGACTGAAGTACAGGATGTCTTCAGACGCTTCGCCAATCGAGCAATGAACAACTATGGCGCCAAGATAAAACACATCAGAAGTGACAATGGCACTAAATTCAAGAACACTGGCCTGGATACATATCTTGATACTTTGGGCATCACACATGAATTCTCAGCTCCATACACGCCACAGCAGAATGGCGTCGTCGAACGCAAGAACAGAACACTTATTGAGATGGCCCGAATGATGCTTGATGAATACAAGACTCCAAGAAAGTTCTAGCCTAAAGCCATTGATACTGCATGCCATACAATCAATCGTGTTTATCTTCACAAGCTTCTGAACAAGACATCCTATGAGCTCCTTACTAGCAAGAAGCCAAATGTCAGTTACTTTAGAGTATTTGGCGCCAGGTGATGGATCAAGGATCCACATCACACTTCAAAATTTGCACCAAAAGCACGTGAGGGTTTTATGCTTGGATATGGAAAGGATTTGCACTCCTACAGAGTCTTCAACCTTTTTCACTATAAAGTGGTAGAAACAGTGGATGTGCGGTTTGATGAGACGAACGGCTCACAAAGAGAGCACCTGCCAAATGTGCTAGATGAAGTTCCATCTAGTGAATCAATCAAACTTATGGGAACTGGAGAAATCATACTGTTTGAAGCTCAGCCTGAAGAGGAACTTATCATCTCTGCACCTGATCAACCTGAAGACAATGCTCAGCCTAAAGACAATCCCTCTAACGATGACAATGATCAGCAAGAGCAAAATCTTCGTCCTGTACATCCTCGTGTTGCAAATGAAGTACAGATTGAGAGAATAATTGATAGCATCAATGCACCAGGTCCACTCACTCGTTCAAGGGCAACACAGCTAGCAAATTTCTATGGGCACTTCGCATTTGTCTCAATATCTGAACCCAAGAAAGTTGAAGAAGCCTTCTTGGAACCTGAATGGATTCAAGCTATGCAAGAAGAGCTTCAGCAATTTGAGATGAATAATGTATGGGAACTGGTTAAGCGTCCTGATCCTCGCAAGCACAATATAGTAGGCACCAAATGGATATATCGCAACAAGCAAGATGAGCATGGTCAAGTTGTCAGAAACAAAGCTCGTCTCATTGCTCAAGGGTACACTCAAGTTGAAGGGATTGACTTCGATGAAACATTTGCTCCTGTGGCTAGACTTGAAGCTATCCGCATACTACTGGCCTATGCAAATCATCATAATATTCTTCTGTATCAAATGGATGTGAAGAGTGCCTTTCTCAATGGCAAGATTGAAGAAGAGGTGTATGTTGCACAACCGCCTGGTTTTGAAGATCCAAAACATCCTAACATGGTGTACAAGCTCAACAAGGCACTGTATGGCCTCAAACAAGCCCCTCGGGCTTGGTATGACACACTCAAATACTTCCTGAAGAGCAAAGGCTTCACACCTGGTTCCCTCGATCCCACTCTCTTCACGAAGACATATGATGGTGAACTGTTTGTGTGCCAAATATATGCGGATGACATTATCTTTGGCTGCACCAATCAGAAATACACTGACGAGTTTGGATATATGATGCAAGAGCAATATCAGATGTCCATGATGGGTGAGCTGAAGTTCTTCCTTGGTCTTCAAATACGTCAGCAGCAATGCAACGACATCTTCATATCTCAAGAGAAGTATCTCAAAGATTGCCTGAAGAAATTTGGGATGCAAGACTGCAAAGGTTTCACGACTCCAATCCCAGCCAAACATCATCTGGGTCCCCACGACAATGGTAAAGAGTTTGATCAAAAGGTATACCGCTCCATGATTGGATCTTTACTTTATCTATGTGCATCTAGGCCAGATATTATGCTTAGTGTTTGCATGTGTGCTCGATTCCAAGCGGCACCAAAGGAATCGCATCACTTAGCTGTGAAGCGAATTCTTCGATATTTGGCTTACACCCCAACTCTAGGATTATGGTATCCAAAGGGCTCAGAGTTTGATCTGGTTGGATTCTTGGATGCTGATTATGCTGGTGACAAGGTGGATCGCAAGTCTACATCAGGCACATGTCATTTTCTGGGACGATCACTTGTATGTTGGTCTTCAAAGAAGCAGAACTGTGTATCTCTCTCCACTGCTGAATCTGAATACATTGCTGTTGGATCTTGCTGCGCTCAGCTTCTGTGGATGAAGCAAACACTCAAAGACTATGGCATTCATCTGAAGCAAGTGCCACTCTACTGCGACAACGAAAGCGCCATCAAGATTGCCAACAACCCAGTTCAGCACTCGAAGACAAAGCACATTGAAATTCGTCATCACTTTCTCAGAGATCATGTTGTGAAGGAAGATATTGATATCATACACGTCAACACTGAAGAGCAATTGGCAGATATCTTCACCAAGCCCTTGGATGAGAAGAGATTTTGCAAGTTACGGTGTGAGCTAAATATCTTGGAATCCTCAAATGTCCTGTGATCAGGCACACATCCTAACACTTATGCATATTGATGACTTAGATGTGCAACACACGAAGTGAAGTATATCTTCAATCAATGAAGACATACATTCTAAGTGTGAATACATTAATGTGGAATTTGACTTCGGAGCTCCACGATAATTGTGCGCCGTGTCTGGGTCTAATACTTCCTATACGGTGGGTAACGCCACCACCAAATTCTTCTATTTGAATACCCATGGCGTTACATTTGCTATGTCTTCACATTTGGTTTGGCTTCAATCTCAACATGTCTTCATGATTATCTTCACTATGTTGATTATATATATATATATATACTAGTGTTCTGTCCTCTACAACATTCACTTATAGCTATGTCTTCTTGTTGAATCTTTTGAACTAAGTGAATGTGATCGGACCCTAACCTCTCTATGCTTTCTATCTCAAACTCTATATCTCCAAATCATATGCATTCTCTTGAAACTGTCGAATGTATTCTCTGCATTCTTGTCAGCAGAAGATATAGAGACAAACATTAAGTCCGTTTTCAATGCTAAGTCCTTCACATGAAACCCGGAGAAGTAGGAACGACCACCCGACAATCCAGGCGTGCGTGGGACATGGAACAACCTCCGATATGTTGCATGATGGCCACGTGTCCTTCAGATGTGAATCGCCAGGGGCACCTGTGTAATAACACTGTGCCATCCCTGTCCCTATAAATACACGCCTCACCATAGTCATTATCCTTTCTTCCACTCTCGCACGAACCCTAGCGCCACCGCTAGCCCTCGACGACGCCAGCGACAAAGCGCTTAGCTGCCGCAACCTCTCCGACGCTGTCTTCACGCCGACCGTGGACATCGTCTTCTCCGCCGTCACCGTAGGTGTCCTCTGTCGCCAAGTTAGCGCACGGACGATCGAACTGCTCGGCCTCCTCTACCACTCCGTCTAGCAGTTCTTTGTGTGGTAAATAAAACTTCCTTTTTACGGCCCCTTTGATCCTATAGATTCGTCACTTTCTACCACAAGCAGTTTCTGTTCACACAAGTTGGATCTATTTCATACCGCATCTCATAATATGCCTAGTATGTTCACTTATGCTTCACAAAGTAGTTAGATTCCTCACTTGTACTGATCCATGGATTCGTACAAATCTGGAACCAACTCCTTATCTATGAGTGAATGTCTTCGCACGATGAGGTCAATGTCTTCTAAACTGATTTATCTTAAAAATCTTCTGAGAATGCATATGACCTCTTCCCCTTCCCTCGCACCTTAATGCTGTCACAGGTACATGTCCGTGGGAGAATCCCTTGGTTCTCATAGCCTGCATCCATTTGCAGAATTCTTACAACATCATATAAATTCTCCCGAAGCCAGTTCCTGTTTGTCCAGCAAGCGAAAGCCTTTTAAGCCTTTGAACGTATTGAAGCCATTCAGTTTAAAGTTCATGGCTGCAGAGAAATCAGCAAGGAAGGGTGGCAGAAAGCGTCAAGGTGAAACATCAAGAGATCTTCTCGATGACCTCTCAGAGCTGTACAAGACAGATCCAGAAGAGGATTACACTCAGTGCAAGACACGAATCCAATGGATTCGACGATATTGGGCAGAACAGTGGTTCAAGTATAGGTTTGTGACAAAGGAATATGCTGAGAAGAATGCCATCAAGCGACCATGGGGAGACATCCTATACAGAAATCTTCAACCCAGGTCCAGAGATGAAGCCATTGAACAAGGCTTCTATCCCTGCATGGTCCGTGGACCACAGCCTGCGGATGCTGACCCATCGTCATTGCTATGGTGTCGTGATGACAATCTGTTCAAGTGCAACTTCCAGTTTGCCCAGAATTCGGCGAAGCAGAACAAGAAGTCATTGGGACTAGACTTCAACCCTGGCCCTTCTGCTCCCCGTGCCAATGGCACCCGCGAAGCTGAACCCAATCTTGTTGGGCCCTTCTACAACCTGGACGGTCTCATCACTCATATCGTGATTCAAGGGATAGCCGTGGATGAGCCTGCAGATGACGTTGAATATGATGAAGCGCCTGCACCGCCGAAGCCAAAGAAACTGAAGCAGCCTAAAGCTTCAAAGCCTGCCTCAGCACCAAAAATCTCACGAGCGAAGCCACTGGCTACTGCACCTCCTGAAGACAGTGTGCAGTCTGAAGATTTGTCACGCATCTCAAAGCCTTCGCAAGTAAAGATGCCTTTGCAACACACCAGCCAAGAACTGACTGCTGCCGCTATTCTGCGCAACGACGCTATTGATCTGTCCAGCGATGAAGATCTTGCAGATGACGCTCTTGAGCAACTGATCAAGAGCAAAGAAGAAGCGGAAATCTTCAATGATTTGCCTCTCTTTGACGTGGCAATCATCCACAACTTCATTGATGAGTGGTTTGACACGCCCAACCTCAGCTTTGAAGATCTGCAACTTCCAATTGGCCTCAGTGTCGCCTTCCATGGCGCCATTGCTTCAGAGCTAGCTATAGCTCAGCGCATCGTTGAACTGAAGCAAAAGATCGACTTTGAGAAAGCTCAGTTCAAGAAGCACATGGCCAAGCTCAGCGTGCAAGAGGTCAAAATTTTCAAGATCATGTTGCACGAGCTCAAAGAAGCCTTTCTAAAGAAGCGTAAAGAAGCTCAAGGTTCTCGTGAGTGCATGAAGAGCCTGGCTGACAAGTGTGTGCAAGCCTACAATGAGGCTGAGAAGCGCAAGGCCCTTGGTCGTCCTGGCATCGATCCCAGGATGGCTGCCAAGCAGAAGAAGAAGCCAGCTGTGGCCGAACCCGAAGCACCAAGGCAGGAAGCACATCCCATTGTCTTCCCAGCCAGTATGACTGGCTCGAAGCCAAAGCTCAGGTCAACAGCTTCAGAACTGAAGAAGACAAGGATTGCTGAGGCTGAAGCGAGAAAGAGGAAACATCCTGAAGCCTCTGCTGCTGCTCCCTCCAAGAAGAAGCGCAAGACCAAGAAGGATCGGGCTGCTCCCACAGAGCCCTTAGTTGTTGAACCTATCTCCATGATTCGCCCTGCCGCTGAACATCAAGAGCATCAACTGACTGTCCATGAGCCTGCTTCCACAGAGGCTCATGAAGCTGAAGACATTCTAGCAGCTGATCACACCGCTGCTGAAAACAATGGTCACCACAACAATGTTGAAGATGATGTAGTTCTTCCTCTGATCGAGCACCAATAGGTACCATCGCCTGTGCTTACGCACAGCGAACTCATCAATATTGGTCGTCCTTTGACGCCAATTGCTCAGGATGCATCATGGGCTGATCACCCACAACAACAAGTCACACCACCCCGGCAAGAAGAAGATGACTTTGAGGCCCAGCCAACTCCATCTCCAATGGCATCGCCAGCATTACGCAGGCTTCGCAAAGGACCAAGGTCTCAAGTCCCTCTTTCGAGCGTTCCAGAAGGAGAAGTGCCCCACCAATCTGTTGCACGTCAAGTGTTTCCAGATGCCACTCCTACTGTGAATGTCTCCGAGTCTGAGGCCAAAGCTGCTGAAGACATTCCGGCTGCATCAGCTGATGACACACAAGGAGAAGAACGTGTCCCTACTCCCCTCACTACTGAAGAATCTGTTCTCAATGATAACGTGTCTATGCCCGACCCTCCAGCTCATCAAGTGGAGGTTGAAAATCTTGAGGCTGCCACCACCAAAACAAATGAAGCCAATGATGCTGTCATGGCTGAAGCCAATGTGGAGCCTGCACCAATGCCAGAAGTCAGCGAAGCCAATGATGCTACTGCTCCTATTCCTGCGCCTGCTGCTGGTCCTCAGTTTGACTATCATGTTGAGCACATGCCTCAGGTACAAAAGCCATTGCCAAGGTTGCCCAGGTTTCCAGGTCCTGCATCAGCACCTGGATCCTTCAATGTCAACGGCTTCAAAGCAGACAACACCTTCTTCAATAGCTCCAAGAACCCCTACTCAAGGGAACGAACATCTTCTGATCGGTTCTGGAGCTATCCGCAGTGAAGCTATTACTCATGCATTTTGTACAATCAAGGTCGCATCTTCCCACATATGCGTCTTGACACTGAAGCAATAGCTGGTCTGCCCTACTTGGAAGAAGCTCTGGATTGCTTTAAAGAGGTTGGATTGTTGCCTTTCGTCACCGACCAAGAGCACTGGAACGAAGAGTTGCTGCTCCAATTCTATGCCACTCTTCACATTCGTGGCTACAACAGAGACCCGAAGACTTGGGTCCTTGAGTGGATGATCGGAAATGTCCATCACGAAGCTAAAGCCTTTGATATCATTGAGCTTACTGGTCTACCCACTCCTGGAGATCTCTATGAACCTGGCTGTCAGCTTCACAGTGAAGCTATGGAGAGCATCTTTTAGAAGCCTGAACCGAACATGAGTCAGATGCTTAGTATGATGAAGCCTTTTGCCTCCAGATGCTGCATATCCTAAGGAGTTCTTTGTTGAAGACCTTGAGTATCTGCCACGCACTATCTATCACATTATAAGGCGAACTCTCTGGCCCATCAAAGGACATTCTCCACATGCAAAGATGGAAGGTGCAATGAAGACTTTGGTCTTCTATATTCTTCATGGCAAATGCTTCAATGCACAAGACTTCTTCATTCGCCAACTTGCAGCATCAGGATCTGATCTTTTTGGCTTGAAGTTCTACGCTCCATGGATAATGCGGTTGATCAAACTCCACTCAGCTATCTTATATCAGCCCTCTGCTCGCAATCATCGGATCTTTCTGTCTGACGTGGATATGTCCGTTGAAGCCATCTATCCAGAGCCTGCCAAGGAGCCTCTTAGTCTTCAGAATGCGGAGCATCAAAGTTTCTCTCAGAACATTGAAGGAGTTGAAGCAGTCACTCGTGTTTATCCTCTGGCTGGTACTACATGTGCACCTCATCGTGCCCTCACTGAAGCCACTGAAAGCACTATTGCCCAACAGCCCAAGAAGCGATCTCATGTTCTCAATGACCGAGAGCTTCTGGTTGCTCTTCATCAGAAACAGGATAGGCATCATGACTGGCTGAATCGCCAAATGCAAAGCCTCTTGGTGGATGTTAACCGCATTCGCAATCTTGCCACCAAGAATGCCTTTGTTGCCCATGAAACCTGTCGGCGTACATGGAAAGGGCTGACGCTTATGTGTTCTGAGGATGATCTTCAAGAGGATGGCTTCTCTGAACGTTTCAAGTTTGACTCCACACCTCCCCGAAGGACTGTGTTGCGACGAACTCCCTCTCTTGAAGACTCTGAGTTCTCTTCCTCTGTGGCAACTGTGAATGCCAGAGTGATCGAGGACGAAGATGATGCTACTTCACCGCCCCCTACTTCTGCACGCATCGACACTGCCCCAAGTTCTTCTGCACCGCCGAACACCACCGACGACCTTGCTGCTTCACCTACTCTTCATGGGAATGAGTAGATGCTCTATGTCTTCAAACCTTTTTGGTCCTCACTGACAAAAGGGGGAGAAGCATATGAGTTTGATAGTCTTCAAGCGGGTCCATATGGGCGGTTAATTTATGTTTTGCCTAGTGTTTACAACTCTCGTTTTGATACATTTGGTTCTTTGAGTTGTAACACTTAAACTCGATGGTCGTCTGCTACTTATTTGCTATTTTGTGATGCGATGATAAATTCCGCATGTGCGACGATAAATTCCGCACTTAGATCATTTTGCAGACGTCCATTCTTCATTATGCATGTCATTATCTTCACATACTTTTCATGCATGATAAATTGTCATCATAAGTTGAAGAGGATCTCCACAAGTACAACCTGCCATGTGCATCTGCATTCCAAAAGCAAATTACTTATATGCACATCTTCAGGGGGAGCCCTTGCAACTTATGAAGACAATTCCTTATCCTTTACAATTTCACATATTATATTCCCCGTTGAAAACTTCAACTAGTTTGTCATCAATCACCAAAAAGGGGGAGATTATAAGTGCATCTAGTGCCACCCCTAGTTGGTTTTGGAGTATTGATGACAAACCTAGTTGAGGGACTAATGTGTTTGTGAGAATTGCAGGATAACACAGGTAGAAGTCCCTCATTGATTCGGTTTTCCTACTAGAGATGACCCCTAAAAATGTATGAAGACATTGAAGTCAAAGGTGGTATGTGAAGACATTCACATTGAAGACTATGACAAGAGAAGACATCGCATGAAGACTATGGAGCGCGAAGACTTAGATCTTTCGTAGTTCTTTTTCTTCTTCGTTGAGTCATAGGAACCTGTTGGAAATATGCCCTAGAGGCAATAATAAAAGCATTATTATTATATTTCCTTGTTCATGATAATTGTCTTTATTCATGCTATAATTGTGTTATCCGGAAATCATAATACATGTGTGAATAATAGACACCAACATGTCCCTAGTAAGCCTCTAGTTGACTAGCTCGTTGATCAACAGATAGTCATGGTTTCCTGACTATGGACATTGGATGTCATTGATAACGAGATCACATCATTAGGAGAATGATGTGATGGACAAGACCCAAACATAGCATAAGATCGTATAATTCGTTTGCTAGAGTTTTTCCAATGTCAAGTATCCTTTCCTTAGACCATGAGATCGTGTAACTCCCGGATACCGTAGGTGTGCTTTGGGTGTACCAAACGTCACAACGTAACTGGGTGGCTATAAAGGTATACTACGGGTATCTCCGAAAGTGTCTGTTGGGTTGACACGGATCAAGACTGGGATTTGTCACTCCGTATGACGGAGAGGTATCACTGGGCCCACTCGGTAATGCATCATCATAATGAGCTCAAAGTGACCAAGTGTCTGGTCACGGGATCATGCATTATGGTATGAGTAAAGTGACTTGCCGGTAACGAGATTGAATGAGGTATTGGGATACCGACGATTGAATCTCGGGCAAGTAACATACCGACTGATAAAGGGATTTGTATACGGGATTGCTTGAATCCTCGACATCGTGGTTCATCCGATGAGATCATCGAGGAGCATGTGGGAGCCAACATGGGTATCCAGATCCCGCTGTTGGTTATTGACCGGAGAGCGATCTCGGTCATGTCTACATGTCTCCCGAACCCGTAGGGTCTACACACTTAAGATTCGGTGACGCTAGGGTTGTAGGGATATGTATATGCAGTAACCCGAATGTTGTTCGGAGTCCCGGATGAGATCCCGGATGTCACGAGGAGTTCCGGAATGGTCCGGAGGTAAATAATTATATATAGGAAGTGCTATTTCGGCCATCGGGACAAGTTTTGGGGTCACCGGTATTGTACCGGGACCACCGGAAGGGTCCCGGGGGTCCACCGGGTGGGGCCACCTATCCGGGAGGGTCCCATGGGCTGAAGTGGGAAGGGATTCAGCCCAAAGTGGGCTGGGGCGCCACTTCCCCCTAGGGCCCATGCGCCTAGGGTGGGGGGGAACCCTAAGGAAGAGTCCCAAAGGGGGAAGGCACCTCCTAGGTGCCTTGGGGAGGAGGGATTCCTCCCTTGGCCGCCGCCCCCCTAGGAGATTGGATCTCCTAGGGCCGGCGCCCCCCCTAGGCCCCCCTATATATAGTGGGGAGATGGAGGACTTCTTACCCTTGCCTTTGGTGCCTCCCTCTCCCTCTCCAACACATCCTCCTCCTCCATAGTGCTTGGCGAAGCCCTGCCGGAGTACTGCAGCTCCACCACCACCATGCTGTCGTGCTGCTGCTGGAGCCATCTTCCTCAACATCTCCTTCCCCCTTGCTGGATCAAGAAGAAGGAGACGTTACGCTGACCGTACGTGTGTTGAACGCGGAGGTGCCGTCCGTTCGGCGCTAGGATCTCCGGTGATTTGGATCACGTCGAGTACGCCTTCCTCATCCCCGTTCTTTGAACGCTTCCGCGCGTGATCTACAAAGGTATGTAGATGCAATCCAATCACTCGTTGCTAGATGAACTCATAGATGGATCTTGGTGAAACCGTAGGAAATTTTTTGTTTTCTGCAACGTTCCCCAACAGAACCATCGTACTGTTAAGTGGGGTCCGAGAGAACCAGTCAGAATGACTGAAGTGATGCTTAACCAAAATCCTATGTCTTCGAGTGAAGACTATGAGAGCGAATGTTGTCCAGAGTTGGACAAGTCAGCTTTGCTTCTAGCCCAAGTAAAGTTGTCGTGTGTGTTTGAAATCTGACCGTTGGAACACGTGTCAGTTCCTTAGTGACCCAGGGTCATTTCGGACAAATCAGGTCGGGTTGCCTAGTGGCTATAAATAGCCCACCCCCTACAACCATAAATGGTTGGCTGCTCAAAGTTAAAGTACGGCTGTTGTCGTTTGAGAGCAACCCACCTCGAAGCCTTTGAGAGAGAATTCCTTGCGATGATAAAGCCCTAACCATCCAGAGCCAAAGAGTGTTAGGCATCACTTAAGTCGTCCTGTCTATGTGATCTGAAGACTTATTACACTTGAGGATTGTGAATCCTCCAGCCGGTTAGGAGTCGCGTTCTGAGCATCCAAGAGTCATTGTGGATCGCCCCTGAACGAAGTCTGTGAGGGTTTGGGAGTCTACCTTGAAGACTTACCAGAGTGATTGGGCGAGGTCTGCGTGACCTTAGCTCAAGGGGAATACGGTGAGGACTAAGGGTTCTGAGCTGCTTGTTTAGGACTGGGTGTCCGGGACTGTGTGTCTTCAGGTTTAAATACCTAGCCGCCCTAACCAGACGTACAGTTGTCACAGCAACTGGAACTGGTCCAACAAATCACTGTCTTCAACGAGTCACTGGTTTCATCCTTCCCTTCCCTTTACTTAATGTTGGTCCTTGTGAAGTCATTGCATGATTGCATTATCTTTTGTCTTCACTGAGTGACTGCTTGTTTTGATTGGCTTCACAATATCTTCCTACCTGATCCTTACTGCCTAGCTGCTATTAGTCATTGTGCTTTCACTTCTTTGGTTACTTGACTAAGGTTTGCCTAGTGTAGTCTACCTTCCGCTGCGTGGTAATAGGTTTACTTCTATCGTTTTGTCTTTGAAACTTCCATGTTTTGAAGACTTTCATAAAAATCGCCTATTCACCCCCCCTCTAATCGATCACTAGCACTTTCACTAGACTATAGGCAAGTCCAAACGGCCACGGAGAGGACGCTTGATATTCACCCTCTTTATAAAGGGACAAGGCTCTTACTTTTTTCCCTCCCGTGCTCAATCGAATCCTTCCCCCACCTCAAGCTCAAACACCCAAGGTTCAGGTCAGGTGCTCCGAACCTTCAATCATGTCCGGATCTAGCCTTCAAGGCCGATGGGTGCCTTCCTCCGTCACAGAAGAAGACGTCAAAAAGTTGAGGGAGGCCAGATATCTGACCGCTGAGGTTGTGCATCAGCTGCCCGCCCGAGGGCAGGCCGTCCCCTCCCCCGAACCCAACGAGAACGTCGTGTTCGTCTCCCACTTCCTTCGAGGTCTAGGCCTTGCTCTGGATCCTTTTGTCAGGGGTTTGATGTTTTATTACGGGCTAGATTTCCATGATCTAGCTCCGGACTCCTTTCTTCATATCACGACATTTATTGTCGTGTGTGAGGCCTTCCTCCGGGTTACCCCTCACTTTGGCCTGTGGCTCAAGACCTTTGAAGTAAAGCCGAAGATGATCAAGGGGCAACATGCAGCATGTGGAGGTGCCTCGATATGCAAGATGACGGGGGCTCCATGGCCCAAAGGTTCCATTCCAGAGGTGTCTGAATTGTGGCAACAGGAGTGGTTCTACATCACGGCTCCTAGAAGTGCCAAGTGGGCGGCCGCCCTAGTTTTCCGCTTAGGCCCTCCACCACACCTGATGTCATGGATCAGCAGAGGTCTGAGCTGGGGTCCAGCCAAGGACGTGCCTATACTGCACAGCCGCATTCGATATCTCTTCAATGGAGATTTTAGTTTGGTTGCGGTAATACAAGTTATGTTGGTTTGTCAAGTCTAGCCTTGCAAACGCCGGCCCCTTCGCTTGTGGGAGTTCAATCCCGTGGGGCCGCGTGTCATTCAAAATTTCCTCGGCCTGATGCACAAGGAGATGTACAAGTCATTCTTCGGACTTCAGGTAGAGTGTCCGGAAATTACCGAGGACGTGGGCCTGAGCAGTAACCGCGCCGCCGAACAGGTAAGGAATCTTCCGGCCGAACATACTATCTCTCACTTGTTACGAAGTTATTTCTGAGAGTTCGCTTTTTGACCACGACTGGCTGACAAAGGCGAAGTTGATTCGGTGTTCGGCCCCCCTCCCTGAGGGTTTGGAGAATCCGGTATTGGAAAAGATGCTCCAGGTCGCACCTTGCTCGGAGCCCTTGAAGGAAGATACTGGGGAGGATAATACGGGTGGACACGGGCTCCCAACGTTGCCCATTCTAACTGAGGGAGCGAGCGTCTCCATGAAGGAAGACGACCGGAGGAGGAAAAGGACTGCGCCCGGGGATTCGGAAGCCAAAGCTTCCAAACAGGAGAAGAAGTCTCCCACAGAGGGTCCTACCTCGGGGGGTGCTTTTGCCACATAGTAAGAGCAGCATGATGCCAGTATCTTTAATATGTTGTGACTGCAGATGGAGCTGCCACTGTTGAAGCCTTGCAGACAGAACTTGCCCGAGCCAAGGAACAAGCGAGGTTTAGTAATGCGGCTGCTTTGAAGGCGGCCGAAGAGTTGAAAACCGAGAAGGCCGCGCATGGCGAGAGCCGAGATAAGATGGCCAAGATGGCCATAGAATTAAAAGCCGCCGCCGACCGTTGTCTGGTTCTTGAAAAGGAAAACCTAGCGAAGGCATCGGACCTTGAGAAGGCTGTTGCAACGAGAAAAGACATCCGCTCTGCTATGAGGGCGAAGAAGGAGGAGCTGCGGGAAGCCGGGGATATTGTAGCTGGGAAATCCTTTATGTTGCGAAGGAAGTTCGGAGATCCACGGTATGCTTCTCTGGATCGGCTGTGGAGTTCGGAGGATGTGTATATGGATTTGGCGGTGAGCGCTGCCGATGCGGCCAAGTACTTCCAGGGTCAGACGGACCATGAAGTGGACCAGCTGTTTTGGACACAATTCCATTCTCCTGAGCAACCGCTTTCATTGACTGACCAATTAGCCGAATGGGCGAACTGAATAAGTTATCCGGACTCGCCATGAGGTCTGTTGTGGATCAGCTATGGCCGGAAAGGCCAAAACCGAACAGCCATTTCAGCTTGGTGCAGCAGCTCCTTGACGTGGTGCCGCGCATTAATGCGGTGAAGAGGTTGGCGTGCATAGAGGGATCACAGATGGCCTTTGCCCGTGTTAAAGCATACTGGGCGGAGATGGATGCTACCACTGTTGCAGCGCGAGATTCGGCCATAGGTCGAATGACTGCTGAGCACTACTTTGAAGAAGTTCTTGAGGGTGCTCGTTTGATAGAGACCCAGTGCTCAAAAAATATTATGTTTGAGTGATATGTAATCTCATTGTAAGCGAAATGCTTTTATAAATTTTTATAAGGCTATTTTTATACTTTTTCCTGAAAGTAATATGATGCCTCCTGGGCGGCCATTTGTGTATACATGTGTATAACCTGAAAGATTGCAGCCGTCGGCTTCGACCCCCACGCATATAATGCGGAGGTGCTCGCAAAAAACACGCGTTCACACTTAACCCAACGTCTTGGTCCTATTAAGGAGGTGATAGCGGAGCGAGCGAGGCAACCGGACTATAATGCTTTAACACTTTCACTTAGCCATAGGAGTTTGACAGTGGGGCTACTAGATAGCCCCTGGTGGCTCCGCACTCTCCCGATCCCGGGGTGCGTATATGCCTGGCCAGAAAACGGCCCTTCGTTAAGGCGGAGGAATTCTAACATTCCAACAGGTCATCGAGTGGTTAACCAGTCTCACGCTATATCATGACAGTCAGTTTTCGGCTTTCTCTACTGAGGTGCTCGTTCGGATGAACCAGGGCACAATCGCAGTAGTTCTCCTAGTGCTACCTTAGCCGGTAAAGCGAAACGTAAGGCACCAAAACACAGGAGCCGGGAAAACCCAACATTTGACCAAAGACAATGATTCGGAGCTAATGCATATAGGGCCAAACTCGCGACGCCGAACACTCCCTAAGGTATTTGGTCTTTGTGGTATAAACCGGGCCTAAATAATGGCCTTTGTAAGAAGCCCCTTGTGTCTAGGTACGTGCATTGTTCTGGTGTGGCCACATGCCAAGACGTCAGCATCCTTCTTAACGGTAGATATGTATCAACAAGAGACAGTAAAAAAGGTTTATGCAGGGTCTTAATCTAAAAAGAATCCTTGGGGCGGGTCCCTGCTGCACGTCTGCGCCTGTGTCTCCGTTGTGCCGTATCCTGGACGGGTGTAGCACGATGATCGTCTGTAAAAGAGAGGAATTTAGGTGAAAAAGTTATCATGCAAAAAGGATAGTTTTTAAAGAAACCATGTATAATTCAAGATGAGAAGAAATTGCCACTCGTCTGCGCGCGTTGAGCCCCTTGTATTGACAAATAGGGGTGTGACCATGTATTCGGTATAAATAGCGGCGCCGGACTCGATTAGGTGTGTCTGAGGTCTTGACGACCTATTGGATGCTTTCGCTGGTCCGGGCGCCTTTAGTGTGCGGCTACCAAGGCAGCCGCACTCTCTTCGGCGCGCAGTGATCGCTTGATATTTCCTTTCACTGAAATGATGCCACGTGGACCGGGCATCTTGAGTGTGAGGGAGGCGTAGTGTGGTATTGCATTAAAGCGAGCTAAAGCTTTGCGTCCGAGCAGTGCTTGATAACCACTTTGGAACGGAGCGATGTGGAAGGTTAAACGCTCGCGACGGAAGTTATCGGGGGAGCCGAATATAACTTGTAGTAGGAGGGAGCCCGTACAACGAGCCCCTGGGCCTGGCGTTACTCCTTTAAAGGTAGTATTGCTATGGCGAATTTTTGTTGGGTCTAACCCCATCCCGCGGATTGTATCCTGATATATTAGGTTTAGACTGCTGCCACCGTCCATCAAGACTCGTGTGAAGTGATATCCGCCAATTACTGGGTCTAATACCAGGGCAGCCCATCCTGCGTGTTGGATGCTTGCTGAGTAATCGCGATGGTCGAAAGTGATCGGTTGAGACGACCAGTGGCAGGACTTCGCGGTGACAGGCACTTGGGTATATTTTCCTGGGAGTGCCGCGTTGTTTTTTTCCTTGATCACGTGTAACACGTTTACTGTTTTGACTTATGGTGGAAATTTCTTTTGTTCCCCAGTGTCTTGCTTGGGAGGCTCGTCCTCGTCTTCACTTGGTGTATCCTCCCCCTTGTGTACGGCGTTGAGCTTGCCGGACTGCTTGAAGACCCAACATTCTCTGTGGGTATGATTAGCCGGTTTACCAGGGGTACTATGGATCTAACATACTTGGTCTAGAATTTTGTTGAGTCTGGACAATTCATCCATGGTGCCTTTAGAGGGCGGTTTTTGCTGACCTGGCCAAGAGCTTTTGAATCCGGCGTTTACTGTCGTGCCCTTCGTGTTGTCTTCTTTATTCCGGTGTTTGTTATTGTTGTTGCATCGTGATTTCCCGTTTCCATCTCTAACTTCAGATGTACTGGGGTCGCTGGTGCTGCATCTGGCTAGCCAGCTATCCTCACCCGTGCAAAAGCAGGTCATGAGGTTTGTTAATGCGGCCATTGTTCTCGGCTTATTTTGGCCGAGGTGTCTGGCGAGCCATTCGTCACGGATGCTATGCTTAAAAGCTGCCAAGGCTTCGGCGTCCGGACAGTCGACAATCTAGTTCTTTTTAGTAAGAAACCTGTTCCAAAGCTTTCGGGCTGACTCTCCGGGCTGTTGAGTTATATGACTCAAATCGTCCGCATCCGGAGGTCGGACATAAGTCCCTTGAAAATTTGCCCGAAAGGCATCTTCGAGCTCTTCCCAACCTCCAATGGAGCTTTCGGGGAGGCCTTTAAGCCAGTGATGAGCTGGCCCTTTGAGTTTGAGGGCTAAGTACTTGATGGCGTGGAGATCATCTCCTCGAGCCATATGGATATGAAGGATGTAGTCCTCAATCCAGACCCCAGGGTCTGTTGTTCCGTCGTATGCCTCTATGTTTACGGGTTTGAATCCCTCTGGAAATTCATGGTCCAGCACCTCATCGGTGAAACATAGGGGGTGTGCGGCACCCCTATAGCTAGGTGTACCGCATTGTTTGGATGTTTGTTGTGTTGCTTGTATGCTGGGGCGCGCTTGCGTGGTCCATAGATGGATCTTGTTGCACCGTCCTTTGGGTGCGAGCCCTCGCATGGGTCGCGCGTTGTATTTTGAGTGGCGTTGTATGCCGCTCTGTGTTGGTAGAGGGGTCGTCTATCCGGCCAGGTGGCTGCTTTGATATTTGGTTGTGGGGGGTCTGAGGCCTCCTCATCGAATTCAGGTAGCAGCTTCCGCTTTGGGTAGCTCTTGGAGGGGCGATTGTCGCCGTACCTCGCTGTTGTGTTGAGTATTTTACTCCATCTGATTTGGAGTGTGTCTTGCGCAGCCTTGACCTTTGCTTCTGCTTTTTAAGACACCTCGCGGTGGCAACAAGCCTTTTACGGGCATTCTGCTACTCCGGGCGCCTGTCCGGCATTATGTCGTCCGGACTATTATCCTTGATAGAATTTGTTTGTTTGGCTTGATTATCCGGATTGCCGTTGTCCGGCAGCGGTTCGCCCTGCTCCAGCGCTGGGTCTGTGTGATCGTTATTTCTATCGAGGCGGGATTTGGGGCGGCGCTTGCGTCGCCGCTTTGACTGCTTCTCGAGGGAACAAGCCTTCGGTGCGTCCTTCCGCTCCTCGTTGTCATCTTTTCGTGCGTCCACCATGTATACGTCATATGACGAGGTGGCTTTCCCGGGCCCAATAGGCGCTGGTTCTTCATTGTCTCTTTCATCAGCGTCCATACCGTCGATGTCTTCGGAGTCAAAGTCGAGCATGTCGGTTAAATCATCGACAGTGGCTACAAAGTGGGTGGTGGGTGGGCTTTGAATTTCTTCATCGTCCGTATTCCAACCTTGCTGACCGGTCTGGCCAGGGATCTCCTGATAAAGAGAGAGACTTTAGTGTCTTCAGAATATCGCCGAAAGGCGAGTGCTGAAAGACGTCCGCGACAGTAAACTTCATGATCGGCGCCCCATCGGATTCGATCGGTAGGGGTGCGGAGGGTTCGGAGTCCGGAGAGGAGTCCGGCTCCTTGGAGTCACGAGTCTCGCAGAGTGCGGGGCTAGTGTTTGGCTCGATCACCGTTGGGATCGCAGCCCCCGAGGTGGCGTCCAACCACCCATCCTCGATCGGCATAGTTGGCTCTGAATTAAGGGTCGAAGCCGATGCGGGTGCGGCCTCCAGGACACTGTTCGGCGGCGGAGCTAGATCACGCTCGTCGTGGCAGTGCGGCGCACTCGGCAGTGGCTCGAATCCGTCGAGGATCAAGTCCCCGCGAATGTCAGCCGTGTAGTTTAAACTTCCAAATCTGACCTGATGGCTAGGGGCATAGCTTTCGATCTGCTCCAGATGGCCAAGTGAATTGGCCCGCAGTGCGAAGCCGCCGAAGACGAATATCTATCCGGGGAGGAAGGTCTCACCCTGGACTGCATCGCTATTGATGATCGTAGGAGCCATCAAGCCTAGCGACGACGACACCGAGGAACTCTCAATGAAAGCACCAATGTCGGTGTCAAAACCGACGGATCTCGGGTAGGGGGTCCCGAACTATGCGTCTAGGCCGGATGGTAACAGGAGGCAAGGGACACAAAGTTTTACCCAGGTTCGGGCCCTCTCGATGGAGGTAAAACCCTACGTCCTGCTTGATTAATATTGATGATATGGGTAGTACAAGAGTAGATCTACCACGAGATCGGAGAGGCTAAACCCTAGAAGCTAGCCTATGGTATGATTGTTGTTGTGTATGTTGTCCTATGGACTAAAACCCTCCGGTTTATATAGACACCGGAGAGGGTTAGGGTTACACAAAGTCGGTTACAATGGTAGGAGATCTACATATTCGTATCGCCAAGCTTGCCTTCCACGCCAAGGAAAGTCCCTTCCGGACACGGGACGAAGTCTTCAATCATGTATCTTCATAGTCCAGGAGTCTGGCTGAAAGTATAGTCCGGCCATCTGGACACCCCCTAATCCAGGACTCCCTCAATAGCCACCGCGAGCCTCAACACTCATTGGACCGCACACATCAGTATGTATGATTTCCAATAAGTTGGTTGCTCGCTCCATTGTTCCGGAGAACAGAGTCTTGGTCATTTTGCCCATGAGGCATGGTTCGCATGTGTCAAATGATTCATAATCAAGAGACTCCCAAAGTCCATCTACATGGAGTTTCTTCATGCGTTTGACACCAATGTGACCAAGGCGGCAGTGCCACAAGTATGTGGGACTATCATTATCAACCTTACACCTTTTGGCATTCACACTATGAATATGTGTAACATCACATTCGAGATTAAATAAGAATAAACCATTGACCAGCGGGGCATGACCATAAAACATGTCTCTCATATAAATAGAACAACCATTATTCTCAGATTTAAATGAGTAGCCATCTCGCATTAAATGAGATCCAGATACAATGTTCATGCTCAAAGCTGGTACTAAATAACAATTATTGAGGTTTAAAACTAATCCCGTAGGTAAATGTAGAGGTAGCGTGCCGACGGCGATCACATCGACCTTGGAACCATTCCCGACGCGCATCGTCACCTCGTCCTTCGCCAGTCTCCATTTATTCCGCAGTTCCTGTTTTGAGTTACAAATATGAGCAACTGCACCGGTATCAAATACCCAGGAGCTACTACGAGCGCTGGTTAGGTACACATCAATAACATGTATATCACATATACCTTTGGCATTGCCGGCCTTCTTATCCGCTAAGTACTTGGGGCAGTTCCGCTTCCAATGACCGTTTCCCTTGCAATAAAAGCACTCAGTCTCAGGCTTGGGTCCATTCTTTGGCTTCTTCCCGGCAGCTTGCTTACCGGGCGCGGCAACTCCCTTGCCGTCCTTCTTGAAGTTCTTTTTACCCTTGCCTTTCTTGAACTTAGTGGTTTTATTCACCATCAACACTTGATGTTCCTTTTTGATTTCCACCTCCGCTGATTTCAGCATTGAATATACCTCGGGAATGGTCTTTTCCATCCCCTGCATATTGAAGTTCATCACAAAGCTCTTGTAGCTAGGTGGGAGCGGCTGAAGGATTCTGTCAACGACCGCATCATCCGGGAGATTAACTCCCAGCTGAGACAAGGGGTTGTGCAACCCAGACATTTTGAGTATGTGCTCGCTGACGGAATTATTCTCCTCCATCTTACAACTGTAGAACTTGTCGAAGACTTCATATCTCTCGACCCGGGCATGAGCTTGGAAAACCATTTTCAGCTCTTGGAACATCTCATATGCTCCGTGTTGCTCAAAACGCTTTTGGAGCCTCGGTTCTAAGCTGTAAAGCATGCCGCACTGAACCAGGGAGTAATCATCACTACGCGTCTTCCAAGAGTTCATAACGTCTTGTTCTGGAGGGGAAACAGGTGCTTCACTAGCGGTGCATCAAGGACATATGCTTTCCTGGCAGCTATGAGGATAATCCTCAGGTTACGGACCCAGTCCGTGTAGTTGCCGCCATCGTCTTTCAGCTTGGTTTTCTCTAGGAACGCGTTCAAGTTGAGGGCAACATTAGCGTGGGCCATTTGATCTACAAGACATATTGTAAAGATTTTTAGACTATGTTCATGATAATTAAGTTCATCTAATCAAATTATTTAATGAACTCCCACTCAGATAGACATCCCTCTAGTCATCTGAGTGATACATGATCCGAGTCAACTAGGTCGTGTCCGATCATCACGTGAGATGGACTAGTCATCATCGATGAACATTTTCATGTTGATCGTATCTTCTATACGACTCATATTCGATCTTTCGGTCTTCCGTGTTTCGAGGCCATGTCTGTACATGCTAGGCTCGTCAAGTCAACCTAAGTGTATTGTGTGTGTAAATCTGGCTTACACCCGTTGTATGCGAACGTTAGAACCTATCACACCTGATCATCACGTGGTGCTTCGGAACAATGGACCTTAGCAACGATGCACAGTTAGGGGGAACACTTTCTTGAAATTATTGCGAGGGATCATCTTATTTATGCTACCGTCGTTCTAAGCAAATAAGATGTAAAACATGATAAACATCACATGCAATCAAATAGTGACATGATATGGCCAATATCATTTTGCTCCTTTTGATCTCCATCTTCGGGGCGCCATGATCATCATCATCACTGGCATGACACCATGATCATCATCATCACTGGCATGACACCATGACCTCCTTCATCATGATCTCCATCATCATGTCTTCATGAAGTTGTCTCGCCAACTATTACTTCTACTACTATGGCTAACAATTAGCGATAAAGTAAAGTAATTACATGACATTTATGTTGACACGCAGGTCATAAAATAATTAAGACAACTCCTATGGCTCCCGCCGCTTGTCATACTCATCGACATGCAAGTCGTGATTCCTATTACAAGAACATGATCAATCTCATACATCACATATATCATTCATCACATCCTTTTGGCCATATCACATCACACGGCACATGCTGCAAAAACAACTTAGACGTCCTCTAATTGTTGTTGCAAGTTTTACGTGGCTGCTATAGGTTTCTAGCAAGAACGTTTCTTACCTACGCCAAAACCACAACGTGATATGCCAATTCCTATTTACCCTTCATAAGGACCCTTTTCATCGAATCCGTTCCGACTAAAGTGGGAGAGACAGACACCCGCTAGCCACCTTATGCAACTAGTGCATGTCAGTCGGTGGAACCAGTCTCACGTAAGCGTACGTGTAAGGTCGGTCTGGGCCGCTTCATCCCATGATGCCGCCGAATCAAGATAAGACTAGTAACGGCAAGTAAATTGACAAAATCGATGCCCACAACAACTTGTGTTCTACTCTTGCATAGAAACTACGCATAGACCTAGCTCATGATGCCACTGTCGGGGATCATAGCAGAAATTTAAAATTTTCTATGCATCACCAAGATCAATCTATGGAGTCATCTAGCAACGAGAGGGAGAGGAGTGCATCTACATACCCTTGTAGATCGCGAGCGGAAGCATTCAAGAGAACGGGGTTGATGGAGTCGTACTCGACGTGATCCAAATCACCGATGATCCTAGTGCCGAAGGGACGGCACCTCCGCGTTCAACACATGTACGGAGCGGAGACGTCTCCCGCGCCTTGATCCAGCAAGGAGGAGGGAGAGGTTGAGGAAGAGAGCTCCAATAGCAGCACGACGGCGTGGTGGTGGTGGAGCGGCAGTACTCCAGCAGGGCTTCGCCAAGCTCTTAACGGAGGAGGAGAGGTGTTGGGGAGGGGAGGGGCTGCGCCTTTGATGTGTTATGCAGCCCTCCCCTTGCCCCTCTATTTATAGGGGAAGGATGAAGGGGGGCGGCCCCCTCTAGATGAGATCTAGAGGGGGGCGGCGGCCAAGGGGGTGGCTTCCCCCCCAAGCAAGGGGGGCGCCCCCCTCTAGGGTCCCCCCCAACCCTAGGTGCATGGGCCCAAGGGGGTGCGCCCAGCCCACTTGGGGCTGGTTCCCTTTCCTCTACGGCCCATGAGGCCCTCCGAGAGAGGTGGTCCCTCCCGGTGGACCCCCGGAACCCCTCCGGTGGCCCAGGTACAATACTGATATGCCCCCGAACCTTTCCGGTGACCGTATGACAACTTCCTATATATAAATCTTCACCTTCGGACCATTCCAGAACTCCTCGTGACGTCCGGGATCTCATCCGGGACTCCGAACAACATTCGGTAATCACATACAAGTCTTCCTAATAACCCTAGCGTCATCGAACCTTAAGTGTGTAGACCCTACGGGTTCGGGAACCGTGCAGACATGACCGAGACAACTCTCCGGTCAATAACCAACAGCGAGATCTGGATACCCATGTTGGCTCCCACATATTCCACGATGATCTCATCGGATGAACCACGATGTCGAGGATTCAAGCAATCCCGTATACAATTCCCTTTGTCAATCGATACGTTACTTGCCCGAGATTCGATTGTCGGTATCCCAATACCTCGTTCAATCTCGTTACCGGCAAGTCACTTTACCGTTCCGTAACACATCATCCCGTGACCAACCCTTAGTCACATTGAGCTCATTACGATGATGTCTTACCGAGTGGGCCCAAAGATACCTCTCCGTCATACGGAGTGACAAATCCTAGTCTCCATTCGTGCCAACCCAACAGACACTTTCGGAGATACCCGTAGTGCACCTTTATAGTCACCCAGTTACGTTGTGACATTTGGCACACCCAAAGTATTCCTACAGTATCCGGGAGTTGCACAATCTCATGGTCTAAGGAAAAGATACTTGACATTAGAAAAGCTTTAGCAGACGAACTACACGATCTTGCACTATGCTTAGGATTGGGTCTTGTCCATCACATCATTCTCCTTATGATGTGATCCCTGTTGGGGAACGTAGTAATTTCAAATTTTTCCTACGCACACGCAAGATCATGGAGATGTATAGCGACGAGAGGGGAGAGTGTTTTCCACGTACCCTCGTAGACCGAAAGCGGAAGCGTTAGCACAACGCTGTTGATGTAGTCGTACGTCTTCACGATCCAACCGATCCAAGTACTGAACGCACGGCACCTCCGAGTTTAGCACACGTTCAGCTCGATGATGTCTCGCAAACTCTGATCCAGCAGAGCTTCACGGGAGAGTTCCATCAGCACGACGGCGTGGTGAAGGTGATGATCTTGCTACCGACGCAGGGCTTCGCCTAAGCACCGCTACGATATGACCGAGGTGGAATATGGTGGAGGGGGGCACCGCACATGGCTAGGAGAGATCAACTGATCAACTTGTGTATCTAGAGGTTCCCCCTACCCCTGTATATAAAGCAGCAAGGGGGAGGCCGGCCGGCCCTCTATGGGCGCGCCAGGAGGAGGAGTCCTCCTCCTAGTAGGAGTAGGACTCCCCTTTCCTACTCCTACTAGCGTGCGGACCCTACGGGTTCGAGAACTATGTAGACATGACCGAGACATGTCTCCGGTCAATAACCAATAGCGGAACCTGGATGCTCATATTGGTTCCCACATATTCTACGAAGATCTTTATCGGTCAAACCGCATAACAACATACGTTGTTCCCTTTGTCATCGATATGTTACTTGCCCGAGATTCGATCGTCGGTATCTCAATACCTAGTTCAATCTCGTTACCGGCAAGTCTCTTTACTCGTTCCGTAATACATCATCCCGCAACTAACTCATTAGTTGCAATGCTTGCAAGGCTTATAGTGATGTGCATTACCGAGTGGGCCCAGAGATACCTCTCCGACAATCGGAGTGACAATCCTAATCTCGAAATACGCCAACCCAACAAGTACCTTCAGAGACACCTGTAGAGCACCTTTATAATCACCCAGTTACGTTGTGACATTTGGTAGCACACAAAGTGTTCCTCCGGTAAACGGGAGTTGCATAATCTCATAGTCATAGGAACATGTATAAGTCATGAAGAAAGCAATAGCAATAAACTAAACGATCAAGTGTTATGCTAACGGAATGGGTCAAGTCAATCACATCATTCTCTAATGATGTGACCCCGTTAATCAAATGACAACTCATGTCTATGGCTACGAAACTTAACCATCTTTGATTCAACGAGCTAGTCAAGTAGAGGCATACTAGTGACACTCTATTTGTCTATGTATTCACACATGTATTATGTTTCCGGTTAATACAATTCTAGCATGAATAATAAACATTTATCATGAAATAAGGAAATAAATAATAACTTTATTATTGCCTCTAGGGCATATTTCCTTCAGTCTCCCACTTGCACTAGAGTCAATAATCTAGTTCACATCGCCATGTGATTTAACATCAATAGTTCACATCACCATGTGATTAACACCCATAGTTCACATCGTCATGTGACCAACACCCAAAGGGTTTACTAGATTCAATAATCTAGTTCACATCGCTATGTGATTAACACCCAAAGAGTACTAAGGTGTGATCATGTTTTCCTTGTGAGAGAAGTTTAGTTGACGGGTCTGCCACTTTCAGATCCGTAAGTATTTTGCAAATTTCTATGTCAACAATGCTCTGCACTAAGCTACTCTAGCTAATTGCTCCCACTTTCAATATGTATCCAGATTGAGATTTAGAGTCATCAGGACTAGTGTCAAAATTTGCATCGACGTAACCCTTTACGAGGAACCTTTTTGTCACCACCATAATCGAGAAACATATCCTTATTCCACTAAGGATAATTTGACCGCTGTCCATTGATCTACTCCTAGATCACTATTGTACTCCCTTGCCAAAAACAGTGTAGGGTATACAATAGATCTGGTACACAACATAGCATATTTTATAGAACCTATGGCCAAGGCATAGGGAATGACTTTCATTCTCTCTCTATCTTCTGTCGTGGTCGGGTTTTGAGTCTTACTCAACTTCACACCTTGTAACACAGGCAAGAACTCTTTCTTTGATTGTTCCATTTTGAACTACTTCAAAATCTTGTCAAGGTATGTACTCATTGAAAAACTTATCAAGCGTCTTGATCTATCTCTATAGATCTTGATGCTCAATATGTAAGCAGCTTCACCGAGGTCTTTCTTTGAAAAACTCCTTTCAAACACTCCTCTATGCTTTGCAGAATAATTCTACATTATTTCCGATCAACAATATGTCATTCACATATACTTATCAGAAATGTTGTAGTGCTCCCACTCACTTTCTTGTAAATACAGGCTTCACTGCAAGTCTGTATAAAACTATATGCTTTGATCAACTTATCAAAGTGTATATTCCAACTCCGAGATGCTTGCACCAGTCCATAGATGGATTGCTGGAGCTTGCATATTTTGTTAGCACCTTTAGGATTGACAAAACTTTCTTATTGCATCATATACAACTCTTCTTTAATAATTCCATTAATGAATGTAGTTTTGTTTATCCATTTGCCAGATTTCATAAAATGTGGCAATTGCTAACATGATTTGGACAGACTTAAGCATAAATACGAGTGAGAAACTCTCATCGTAGTCAACACCTTGAACTTGTCGAAAACCTTTTGCGACAATTCTAGCTTTGTAGATAGTAACACTACTATCAGTGTCCGTCTTCCTCTTGAAGATCCATTTAATCTCAATGGATCGCCGATCAATGGGCAAGTCAATCAAAGTCCATACTTTGTTCTCATACATGGATCTCATCTAAGATTTCATGGCCTCAAGCCATTTTGTGGAATCTGGGCTCATCATCGCTTACTCATAGTTCATAGGCTCGTCATGGTCAAGTAACATGACCTCCAGAACAGGATTACCGTACCACTCTGGTGCGGATCTCACTCTGGTTTACCTACGAGGTTCGGTAGTAACTTGACTTGAAGTTACATGATCATCATCATTAGCTTCCTCACTAATTGGTGTAGTAGTCACAGGAACAGATTTCTGTGATGAACTACTTTCCAATAAGGGAGCAGGTACAGTTACCTCATCAAGTTCTACTTTCCTCCCACTCACTTCTTTCGAGAGAAACTCCTTCTCTAGAAAGGATCCATTCTCAGCAATGAATATCTTGCCTTCGGATCTATGATAGAAGGTGTGCCCAACATTTTCTTTTGGGTATCCTATGAAGATGCACTTCTCCGATTTGGGTTTGAGCTTATCAGGTTGAAACTTTTTCACATAAGCATTGCAACCTCAAATTTTAAGAAACGACAGCTTAGGTTTCTTGCCAAACCATAGTTCATACGGTGTCGTCTCAACGGGTTTAGATGGTGCCCTATTTAACGTGAATGTAGCTGTCTCTAATGCATAACCCCAAAATGATAGTGGAAAATTGGTAAGAGACATCATAGATCGCACCATATCTAATAAAGTACGGTTACGACGTTTGGACACACCATTACACTGTGGTGTTCCAGGTGGCGTGAGTAGTGAATCTATTTCACATTGTTTTAACTGAAGGCCAAACTCGTAACGCAAATATTTTACTTCTACGATCATATCATAGAAACTTTTATTTTTGTTACGATGATTCTCCACTTCACTCTGAAATTCTTTGAACTTTTCAAATGTTTCAGACTTGTGTTTCATTAAGTAGATATACCCATATCTGCTCAAATCATCTGTGAAGGTCAGAAAACAACGCTACTTGCCATGAGCCTTAACACTCATCGGACCGCATACATCAGTATGTATTATTTCCAATAAGTCAGTTGCTCGCTCCATTGTTCCGGAGAACGGAGTCTTAGTCATCTTGCCCATGAGGCATGGTTCGCAAGCATCAAGTGATTCATAATCAAGTGATTCCAAAAGTCCATCAGCATGGAGTTTCTTCATGCGTTTTACACCAATATGACCTAAACGGCAGCGCCACAAATAAGTTGCACTATCATTATTAACTTTGCATCTTTTGGTTTCAATATTATGAATATGTGTATCACTATGATTGAGATCCAACGAACCATTTTCATTGGGTGTGTAACCATATAAGGTTTTATTCATGTAAATAGAACAACAATTTATTCTCTTACTTAAATGAATAACTGTATTACAATAAACATGATCAAATCATATTCATGCTCAATGCAAACACCAAATAACACTTATTTAGGTTCAACACTAATCCCGAAAGTATAGGGAGTGTGCGATGATGATCATATCAATCTTGGAACCACTTCCAACACACATCGTCACTTCACCTTAACTAGTCTCTGTTCATTCTGTAACTCCCATTTCGAGTTACTACTCTTAGCAACTGAACCAGTATAAAATACCGAGGGGTTGCTACAAACACTAGTAAAATACACATCAATAATCTGTATATCAAATATACCTTTGTTCACTTTGCCATCCTTCTTATCCGCCAAATACTTGGGGCAGTTCCGCTTGCAGTGACCAGTCCCTTTGCAATAGAAGCACTTAGTCTTAGGCTTAGGTACAGATTTGGGCTTCTTCAATTGAGTAGCAACTTGATTGCCGTTCTTCTTGAAGTTCCCCTTCTTCCCTTTGCCCTTTTCTTGAAACTAGTGGTCTTGTCAACCATCAACACTTGATGCTTTTCTTGATTTCTACCTTCGTCGATTTCATCATCATGAAAAGTTCGGGTCGTTTTCGTCATCCCTTGCATACTATAGTTCATCACGAAATTCTACTAACTTGGTGATGGTGACTAGAGAATTCTATCAATCACTATTTTATCTGGAAGATTAACTCCCACTTGATTCAAGCGATTGTAGTACCCAGACAATCTGAGCATATGCTCACTGCTTGAGCTATTCTCCTCCATCTTTTAGCTATAGAACTTTTGTTGGAGACTTCATATCTCTCAACTCGGGTATTTGCTTGAAATATTAACTTCAACTCCTGGAACATCTCATATGTTCCATGACGTTCAAAACGTCTTTGAAGTCCCGATTCTAAGCCGTTAAGCATGGTGCACTAAACTATCAAGTAGTCATCATATTGAGCTAGCAAAACGTCCAGAACGTCTGCATCTGCTCCTGTAATAGGTCTGTCACCTAGCGGTGCATCAAGGAAATAATTCTTCTGTGCAGTAATGAGGATAATCCTCAGATCACGGATCCAATCCGCATCATTGCTACTAACATTTTTCAACTTAGTTTTCTCTAGGAACATATAAAAATTAAATGGGGAGCAACATCGCGAGCTATTGATCTACAACATAGATATGCTAATACTACCAGGACTAAGTTCATGATAAATTAAAGTTCAATTAATCATATTACTTAAGAACTCCCACTTAGATAGACATCCCTCTAATCATCTAAGTGATCACGTGATCCAAATCAACTAAACCATAACCGATCATCACGTGAAATGGAGTAGTTTTCAATGGTGAACATCACTATGTTGATCATATCTACTATATGATTCACGCTCGACCTTTCGGTCTTAGTGTTCCGAGGCCATATCTGCATATGCTAGGCTCGTCAAGTTTAACCTGAGTATTCTGCGTGTGCAAAACTGGCTTGCACCCGTTGTAGATGGACATAGAGCTTATCACACCCGATCATCATGTGGTGTCTGGGCACGATGAACTTTGGCAACGGTGCATACTCAGGGAGAACACTTTTATCTTGAAATTTAGTGAGAGATCATCTTATAATGCTACCGTCAATCAAAGCAAGACAAGATGCATAAAAGATAAACATCACATGCAATCAATATAAGTGATATGATATGGCCATCATCATCTTGTGCTTGTGATCTCCATCTCTGAAGCACCGTCATGATCACCATCGTCACCGGCGCGACACCTTGATCACCATCATAGCATCATTGTCGTCTCGCCAATCTTATGCTTCCACGACTATCGCTACCGCTTAGTGATAAAGTAAAGCATTACAGCGCAATTGCATTCCATACAATAAAGCGACAACCATATGGCTCCTGCCAGTTGCCGATAACTCGGTTACAAAACATGATCATCTCATACAATAAAATTTAGCATCATGTCTTGACCATATCACATCACAACATGCCCTGCAAAAACAAGTTAGACGTCCTCTACTTTGTTGTTGCAAGTTTTACGTGGCTGCTATGGGCTTAGCAAGAACCATTCTTACCTACGCATCAAAACCACAACGATAGTTTGTCAAGTTGGTGCTGTTTTAACCTTCGCAAGGACCGGGCGTAGCCACACTTGGTTTAACTAAAGTTGGAGAAACTGACACCCGCCAGCCACCTGTGTGCAAAGCACGTCGGTAGAACCAGTCTCGCGTAAGCATACGCGTAATGTTGGTCTGGGCCGCTTCATCCAACAATACCGCCGAACCAAAGTATGACATGCTGGTAAGCAGTATGACTTATATCGCCCACAACTCACTTGTGTTCTACTCGTGCACAACATCAACGCATAAAACCTAGGCTCGGATGCCACTGTTGGGGAACGTAGTAATTTCAAAATTTTCCTACGCACACGCAAGATCATGGAGATGTATAGCAACGAGAGGGGAGAGTGTTGTCCACGTACCCTCGTAGACCGAAAGCGGAAGCGTTAGCACAACACGGTTGATGTAGTCGTACGTCTTCACGATCCGACCGATCCAAGTACCGAACGCACGGCACCTCCGAGTTCAGCACACGTTCAGCTCGATGACGTCCCGCGAACTTCGATCTAGCAGAGCTTCACGGGAGAGTTCCGTCAGCACGACGGCGTGGTGATGGTGATGATGTTGCTACCGACGCAGGGCTTCGCCTAAGCACCGCTACGATATGACCGAGGTGGAATATGGTGGAGGGGGCACCGCACACGGCTGGGAGAGATCAACTGATCAACTTGTGTATCTAGAGGTGCCCCCTGCCCCTGTATATAAAGGAGCAAGGGGGGAGGCCGGTCGGCCCTCTATGGGCGCGCCAGGAGGAGGAGTCCTCCTCCTAGTAGGAGTAGGAGTCCTCCTCCTAGTAGGAGTAGGACTCCCCTTTCCTACTCTTACTAGGAGGAGGGAAGGAAGGAGGAGAAGGAGAAGGAAGGAGAAGGAGGAAAAGGAGGAAAGGGGGCCCGACCCCCTAGTCCAATTAGGTTTGGGCTAGGGGGCCCGCGCGCCCTGCCTCCTCTCTTCCACCACTTGGCCCATGAGGCCTGAGGGAGTCCTGGATTAGGGGGTGTTCGGGTAGCCGGACTATACCTTCAGCCGGACTCCTGGACTATGAAGATACAATATTGAAGGACTTCGTCCCGTGTCCGGATGGGACTTTCCTTGGCGTGGAAGGCAAGCTTGGCAATGCGGATATTCAAGATCTCCTACCATTGTAACCGACTTTATGTAACCCTAACCCTATCCGGTGTCTATATAAACCGGAGGGTTGTAGTCCGTAGGCAATCAACTCCATACACAACAATCATACCATAGGCTAGCTTCTAGGGTTTAGCCTCCTTGATCTTGTGGTAGATCTACTCTTGTACTACCCATATCAGCAATATTAATCAAGCAGGAGTAGGGTTTTACCTCCATCGAGAGGGCCCGAACCTGGGTAAAAACATCGTGTCCCTTGTCTCCTGTTACCATCCGGCCTTGACGCACAGTTCGGGACCCCCTACTCGAGATCCGCCGGTTTTGACACCGACATTGGTGCTTTCATTGAGACTTCCTCTGTGTCGTCGCCTTTAGGCCCGATGGCTCCTTTGATCATCAACAACGATGCGGTCTAGGGTGAGACTTTGCTCCCCGGACAGATCTTCGTCTTCGGCGGCTTCGCTCTGTGGGCCAATTCGCTCGGCCACCTGGAGCAGATCGAAAGCTACGCCCCTAGCCATCAGGTCAGGTTTGGAAGCCTAAACTACACGGCTGACATCCACGGGGACTTGATCTTCGACGAATTCGAGCCACAGCCAAGCGCGCCGCACTATCTCGATGGGCATGATATAGCTCTGCCGCCGAACAGCGCCTTGGAGGCCGCATACGCATCGGTTTTGACCATTGATTCGGAGCGTACTGCGCCGATCGAGGATCAGCGGTTGGACGCTGCCTCAGGGGCTGCGATCTCAGAGGCGATCGAGCCGAACGCTAGCCCCGCACTCTACACTACCCGTGACTCCGAGGATCCGGACTCCTCCCCGGACTCCGAACCCCCCGCGCCCCTGCCAATCGAATCCGATTGGGCGCCGATAATGGAGTTCACCGCCGCAAACATCTTTCAGCATTCGCCTTTTGGCGACATCCTGAATTCTCTTAAGTCTCTCTCTTTATCGGGAGAGCCCTGGTTGGACTACGGTCAGCAAGGGTGGGATACGGACGATAAGGAAATTCAAAGCCCACCCACCACCCACTTTGTAGCCACTGTCGACGATCTAACTGACATGCTTGACTTCAGCTCTGAAGACATCGACGGCATGGACGACGATGTAGGAGACGAACAGGAACCAGCACCTGTAGGGCGCTGGAAGGCCACCTCGTCATATGACATATATATGGTGGATACTCCAAAAGATGGAGATGGTGATGGAACAGTGGGGGATGACGCCCCCAAGAAACAGCCAAAGCGCCGGCGTCAGCGGCGCCACTCTAAATCCCGCCAAAGCAAAAACGGTGATTCCGGCACGGGAGATAATACTACCCCGGATAGCGCCGAAGAACACCCACCTCAGCAAGATTCAGCACAGGAAGATGGAGAAGCCAGCCCTCATGAGAGAGCGGCAGACCGAGAGGTCGAGGATGATAACTATACGCCTCCCTCCGAAGACGAGGCAAGCCTCGATGACGACGAATTCGTCATACCATCAGACCCCGCCGAACAAGAGCGTTTTAAACACAGGCTTTTAGCCACGGCAAGCAGCCTCAAGAAAAAGCAGCAACAACTTAGAACTGCCCAAGATTTGCTAGCTAATAGATGGACTGAAGTCCTTGTGGCCGAAGAGTATGAACTCGAACGCCCCTCCAAGAGTTACCCGAAGCGCAGGCCGCCACCCCGATCAGAGGAGGAAGCACCTACATCACCAGTGCATGACATGGCAGACCGGCCACCTCGCGGCTGCGACAGAGAGGCCTCTTGGCCCTCCACCCAAGCCATGCCCCGACGCCGCTCAACTAAGGCACGGGAAAATGCGCCCGACCTGCGAGACATGCTGGAGGATAAGGCAAGACAAACAAGATCAATCTACGGATCGCGCAGGCGCCCTACGGCATGTGACAATGATCTTCACGCTGGATACAACAAATCTGGCCGGGCCGAACACAATAGACATAGCTCTTCCGAGCTGCGTCGTGATATAGCCTAGTACAGAGGCGCCGCACACCCGCTATGCTTCACGAATGAAGTAATGGGTCATAAAATCCCAGAGGGTTTCAAACCCGTAAACATCGAATCATACGATGGCACAACAGATCCGGCGGTATGGATCGAGGATTATCTCCTTCACATCCACATGGCACGCGGAGATGATCTACACGCCATCAAATACCTCCCGCTCAAACTTAAAGGACCGGCCCGGCATTGGCTTAACAGCT
Organism: Triticum dicoccoides; assembly: GCF_002162155.2. Classification (NCBI taxonomy): domain Eukaryota; kingdom Viridiplantae; phylum Streptophyta; class Magnoliopsida; order Poales; family Poaceae; genus Triticum; species Triticum dicoccoides. Next base: position 573,088,192 of record NC_041386.1, on the reverse strand, counting down.
TGCCAGCAGACTCAATCGGTTCTTGGGAGGACCTTGAAGCCGCATTCCTTGACAACTTCCAGGGCACTTACGTGCGACCGCTGGATGTCGACGACTTAAGCCACATAATTCAGCAGCCAGAAGAATCGGCCAGAAAATTCTAGACACGGTTCCTAACAAAGAAAAACCAGATAGTCGACTGTCCGGATGCAGAGGACCTAGCAGCCTTCAAGCATAACATCCGCAACGAGTGGCTTGCCCGGCACCTGGGATAGGAAAAGTCGAAATCCATGGCAGCCCTCACGACACTCATGACCCGCTTTTGCGCGGGAGAAGACAGCTGGCTAGCTCGCAGTAGCAACTTATCAAAGAACCCTGGTAATTTGGATACCAAGGACAAAAGTGGCAGGACACGTCGTAATAAGCAAAAACGCCGCGTTAACAGCGACAACAATGAAGACACGGCAGTCAATGCCGGATTCAAAGGCTATAAATCCGGTCAGCGGAAAAAGCCATTCAAAAAGAATACTCAGGGCCCGTCCAGTTTGGACCGAATACTCGATTGCTTGTGCCAGATACATGGCACCCCCGAAAGGCCAGCCAATCACAATAACAAGGATTGTTGGGTGTTCAAGCAGGCAGGAAAGTTAAGGGCCGAAAACAAAGACAAGGGGCTGCACAGCGACGACGAGGAGCCCAAGCCGCCGAACAACAATGGACAGAAGGGCTTTCCCCCACAAGTGCGGATGGTGAACATGATATACGCAACCCACATTCCCAAGCGGGAGCGGAAGCATGCGCTACGAGACGTATACGCGATAGAGCCAGTCGCCCCAAAGTTCAACCCATGGTCCTCCTGCCCGATCACTTTTGATCGAAGGGACCATCTCACTAGCATCCGTCATGGTGGCTTCGCCGCATTGGTTCTCGACCCAATCATCGACGGATTTCACCTCACAAGAGTCCTCATGGACGGCGGCAGTAGCCTGAACCTGCTTTATCAGGATACAGTGCAGAAAATGGGCATAGATCCCTCAAGGATTAAGCCCACAAGAACGACCTTTAAAGGCGTTATACCAGGTGTAGAAGCCAACTGTACAGGCTCAATAACACTTGACGTGGTCTTCGGATCCCCGGACAATTTTCGAAGCGAAGAGTTAATCTTCGATATAGTCCCGTTTTGCAGTGGCTATCACGCCCTGCTCGGACGAACCGCATTCGCAAAGTTCAATGCGGTGCCGCACTACGCATATCTCAAGCTCAAGATGCCAGGCCCTCAAGGAGTAATTACGGTCAACGGAAACACCGAACGCTCCCTCCGTACGGAGGAGCATACGGCGGCTCTCGCAGCGGAGGTACAAAGTAGCCTTCTCAGGCAATTCTCCAGTCCGGCCATTAAAAAGCCAGACACTGCCAAGCGCACCCAGAGTAATCCACAGCAGGACCGCCTGGCACACTCTGAGCAAGCGTAGCAATGCGGCCCCAACCCCAGCTTTCGCGACATAGCGAAACCAGTACCTCGCGTACATAACTACGCCCTTGAAATACCATGGGCACAGGGGAAGGGGCACAATAACGGCACGCCCAAGATACGGCTTAAAACGTACTAGGGGCTGCCGGATTCTTTTTTTAATTTTTTATTACTTTCAGGACTCCATACTTCAGACGACCTGTTCGGCAATTCGACTACCGCACAAATGATGCAAGATCCAGGGAGGCAGACAAGCCATGCCGCATCATGGAACTCCCAGGTGGTCTCTATTACGAGCGTTATACCTGTTTCGAATACAATTCCGCGGCCTGCCCCTGGTCAGGACATACTGAATAGTCCAATATCTTTTGCTTACCACACTACTTGTATCGTTCGGCTTTGATAAATAGCCTCTCTATAAACAATGCTTAGCTTTTTGTCTATTTTTTGCATTACTCTCTTTTATATATGTTCATTAATGACATGTTGCACCCGTACACTGTGGTACGGCAAGTACGCCAGGGGCTTTAGTACCCTTTAATATGGTGTGAGAAGTCCGTACACTTTCACAAGTGCGGCACCCCGAACTTATAGCACTATATGCATCGGCTCCGAATCATGATTTGGGTCAATAGTTGGGTTTGCCCGGCTCCTATGTTTTGGTGCCTTACGTTCCGCTATATCGGCTAAGGTAGCACTAGGAGAACCACTGCGATTGTGCCCCGGTTGAGCTGGGTTAAGCACCTCAGTGGAGAAAGCTAAAACTGACTGTCATGATGAGGCGAGAGACCGATCGCTGTTCGAGAGGTTTTTCGAGTCCCTAAAGACTTATGCCGCTTCGAGCGAGGAGCCGGATTTGTCCGGCCAAGGCGTGGATAGCGCCCCGATCTCGGTCTTCCGAACTAGGGGCTTCGCCGAAATTTAAAATTATAAAGTTCTATGGCTAAGTGAGAGTGTTCAAGCATTATAGTCCGATTGCCTGGTTCGTTGTGCTGAGCGCCTCCCTCGAAGGACCCAACTATGGGAAAAAGAGCGCTCAGGTTTATCCCGAACACCCCAGCACTAGTGGCATGGGGGCAGAAGCCGACGACTGGCCATCTCTCAATTTTTTGATAAACGGCCGCACAGAAAATAATATTTTAAATTCAACAAGCATTGCTTAAGCGCCTATGAACAAGTTTTCAGCGCACAGGATAAAAACGAGCGAGTTTATTCAAAAATTACATCCTTGGTACATTCATTCGCCACAAGGAGGGCACCCGCAAGAACATCCTTGTAATAGTTCTTGGGCTTGCGATGCTCCTTCCCCGGCGGCGGCCCGTCCTTCACAAGCTTCTCACCGTCCAGCTTACCCCAGTGCACCTTTGCACGGGCAAGGGCCCGACGGGCACCTTCAATGCAGATGGAGCGCTTGATGACCTCGAGCCTTGGACAGGCCTCCACCAGCCGCTGCACCAGCCCGAAGTAGCTCCCAGGCAGGGCCTCTCCGGGCCACAGCCGAACTATGAAGCCCTTCATGGCCTGTTTGATGGGGAACGTAGCATAAATTCAAAATTTTCCTACGTGTCACCAAGATCTATCTATGGAGTCATCTAGCAACGAGGGAGGAGTGGATCTACATGCCCTTGTAGATCGCGCGCGGAAGCATTCAAGAGAACGGGGTTGATGGAGTCGTACTCGTCGTGATCCAAATCACCGATGATCCTAGCGCCGAACGGACGGCACCTCCGCGTTCAACACACGTATGGAGCAGCGACGTCTCCTCCTTCTTGATCCAGCAAGGGGGGAGGAGAGGTTGATGGAGATCCAACAGCACGACGGCGTGGTGGTAGTAGCGGGATTCCAACAGGGCTTTGCCAAGCGTTGCGGGAGGAGGAGATGTGTCATGGGAGGGATAGGGAGGCGCCAGGGCTTAGGTATGGTTGCCCTCCCTTTCCCCCACTATATATAGGGCCAAGGGAGAGGGGGAGGGCGCAGCCTTGCCCCTTCCTCCAAGGAAAGGGTGCGACCAAGGGGGGGAGGAGTCCATCCTCCCCAAGGCACCTCGGAGGTGCCTTCCCCCTTTAGGACTCTCCCCTTTCCCTCTCTCTTGGCGCATGGGCCTCTTAGGGCTGGTGCCCTTGGCCCATATAGGCCAAGGCGCACCCCCTACAGCCCATGTGGCCCCCCCGGGGCAGGTGGCCCCACCCGGTGGACCCCCGGGACCCTTCCGGTGGTCCCGGTACAATACCGATGACCCCGAAACTTGTCCCGATGGCCGAAATAGCACTTCCTATATATAATTCTTTACCTCCGGACCATTCCGGAACTCCTCGTGACGTCCGGGATCTCATCCGGGACTCCGAACAACTTTCAGGTTACCGCATACTAATATCTCTATAACCCTAGCGTCACCGAACCTTAAGTGTGTAGACCCTACGGGTTCGGGAGACATGCAGACATGACCGAGATGACTCTTCGGTCAATAACCAACAGCGGGATCTGGATACCCATGTTGGCTCCCACATGTTCCATGATGATCTCATCGGATGAACCACGATGTCGAGGACTTAATCAATCCCGTATACAATTCCCTTTGTCTAGCGGTACGATACTTGCCCGAGATTCGATCGTCGGTATCCCGATACCTTGTTCAATCTCGTTACCGGCAAGTCTCTTTACTCGTTCCGTAACACATCATCCCGTGATCAACTCCTTGATCACATTGTGCACATTATGATGATGTCCTACCGAGTGGGCCCAGAGATACCTCTCCGTCACACGGAGTGACAAATCCCAGTCTCGATTCGTGCCAACCCAACAGACACTTTCGGAGATACCCGTAGTGTACCTTTATAGCCACCCAGTTACGTTGTGACGTTTGGTACACCCAAAGCACTCCTACGGTATCTGGGAGTTGCACAATCTCATGGTCTAAGGAAATGATACTTGACATTAGAAAAGTTTTAGCATACGAACTACACGATCTAGTGCTATGCTCAGGATTGGGTCTTGTCCATCACATCATTCTCCTAATGATGTGATCCCGTTATCAACGACATCCAATGTCCATGGTCAGGAAACCGTGACCATCTATTGATCAACGAGCTAGTCAACTAGAGGCTTACTAGGGACATGGTGTTGTCTATGTATCCACACATGTATTTGAGTTTCCTATCAATACAATTCTAGCATGGATAATAAACGATTATCATGAACAAGGAAATATAATAATAACTAATTTATTATTGCCTCTAGGGCATATTTCCAACACTGTTCGGCCGCCTTGTGGAGCTCGACCAGCTGTTTCAGCTGGTCGCTCAAGGGCACAGGGTGTCCAGCCTCAGCATACTGAGACCAGAACACCTTCTCCGTCGAGCTGCCCTCTTCAGCTCAGTAGAATGCGGCAGCGTCAGATACGCTGCGGGGAAGATCCGCGAATGCCCCTGGAGAACTCCGGATTCAGGTAAGTAACAAGTAGTTTACTTTTATATTTCTGCTTTGCATAAAGAAGGCCTTACCCGCTGCTATCTTCTTCATCTCCTCCAACTCTTGGAGGGCCTTTTGGGCTTCGGCCTTGGCAGACTTGGCAGTCTCAAGGGCCGTCGCGAGCTCGGACTCTTGGGTCTTTGACTCAAGCTCCAAACTCTCATGTTTTTTCATGAGAGCCTGAAGCTCTTGCTGCACCTCGCCGACCTGAACCCCAAGTTTCTCTCGCTCGGTGCGCTCCGCGGCCGTTTTCTTTTCGGCCTCGGACAGCGCCTGCTTGAGGGTCGCCACCTCAGTCGTGGCCCCTATAATATGCAGTGCAATCCTGTTATTTTTTTTGCAATCACGCCTCTCTATATGCACTTTTTCTGTAAGGTATTTCCTACCTTCTTTTTCCTCGAGCTGCCGCTTGGCAAGGCCGAGCTCTTGCTCGGTCCGCTTGAGGTCCTGTTTCAGGACACCCACCTCCGCGGTCAGTGCGGCGGTGGATAGCAGCGAAGCCTGCACACGCATATTGACTCTTTATTGTTAGACTCCTGCGAAATTTACTAGATCCTCTATTCGGCTTTTCTTTCAGAATGCCAAACAGAGCATCAGGGGCTACTGTCTATGTGGTACTATTTTTATATATTTTTACTTACCTCGAAGCCTGTTAGAAGGCTAGCGCAAGCTTCAGTCAGTCCGCTCTTGGCGGACTGAACCTTCTGGATCACCGTACTCATAATAGTATGGTGCTCCTCGTCGATGGAGGCGCCGTCAAGCACCTCAAGCAGATTGTCCGGCACCTCCGGTTGGACGGAGGCCGTCGGCTCAGAAGGCTTGCTCCTCTTGGAAGAAGTTCGCCTACCGCGGTCCAGAACTGTTGAAGATTCCGGCGCGGTGTCCGGCACAAAGCCGGACTTGGAGCCCTGGGGGGTCTTGTCCCCTTTACTCCTGGGGTTCGGGAGGTCGCCTTGCGGCTCCTCCAGGACCACCTCCTCCTGCCCCGGAACTCGTTGCGACGCCACTTCGGCGTTGTCCGCAGTGCGGGGGGAGACAGCGGGCGGAACTGAGTTCACGTCCGATGAATCCAGGGAGCCGCTCGACGACTCGTTGAGTTCGGCCCGGGGCGGACTGCATAATTATGTTCGACATTAGGGAAAGCTGTGCAACAAAGGAACGTCATGAGTTACTCTGATATCCGAATACTTACGATTTCGCCGGACGCTTGGCCCTATCTGGCCACTCCTCTTCGTCCTCTTCGGCGTCGGGGGAGTAGTTCGGCGGAGAGGTCTTCCTCTTCCTGGACCCTTCGGCCTCCCTCATTGAGGCGGCCTTCCTTTTCTTTCCTCCCCCCGCTGGAGGGGGAGAGTTTTCTTCTTCCTCCTCCTCGTTTTCGCGGGAGGAGGGCGTCTCGGACTCGTCAGATGACGACACCACCACATTATGGGCACTCTTTCGAGTCCCCGTGGCCTTCTTCTTCTTGGCCTTCTTCTCCGGCACCACATAAGGCGCCGGAACCAGCAGCTTCGCTAATAGAGCTGGGGCTGGGTCTTCGGGCAATGGAGCCGGACAGTTAATCGATCCGGACTGCGCCTGCCAAGCCTGTCAAAGGTGAGGGAGTTTAGATCCCACATAGAGTCAAACTATGAAGAAACTTAACATCCTGTAAAAGGTGAAAATAGCTTACCTCGCTGGCGTGACACCGTGAGCTGTATCCGCGGTCCTCGGAAGCAGATGTGGGAGCCTCGACGCCTTTGGTTAGCACCCTCCAGACGTCTTCATACGTCGTGTCGAAGAGCCTGTTAAGGGTTTGGTGTTGCGCTGGGTCGAACTCCCACAGATTAAAATCCCGTTGTTGACACGGGAGGATCCGGCGGACGAGCATAACCTGGACTACATTGACGAGCTTGATCGACTTGCTCACCAGGGACTGGATGCATGTCTGCAGTCCGGTCACCTCTTTTTCGTCGCCCCACGACAGGCCCGTCTCTTTCCAGGACATAAGCCGCGTGGGGGGTCCGGATCGGAACTCGGGGGTTACGATCCACTTCGGATCGCGCGGCTCGGTGATGTAAAACCACCATGATTGCCACCCCTTCAGGGTCTCCACGAAGGAGCCCTCGAGCCATAAGATGTTGGCCATCTTGCCCGCCATGGCGCCTCCGCACTCTGCCTGGCTGCCGCGCACCACCTTGGGCTTGACGTTGAAGGTCTTGAGCCAGAGGCTGAAATGGGGGTGGATGCGGAGGAAAGCCTCGCACACGACGATAAACACCGAGATGTTGAGGACGAAGTTCGGGGCCAGATCGTGGAAATTCAGGCCATAGTAAAACATGAGCCCCCGGACAAATGGGTGGAGTGGAAAACCCAGTCCACGGAGGAAGTGGGGAAGGAATACTACCCTCTCATGGGGCCTTGGGGTGGGGAGAAGCTGCCCCTCCTCGGGAAGCCGGTGCGCGATGTCTTTGGACAAGTATCCGGCCTTCCTTAGCTTTTTAACATGGCCCTCCGTGACGGAGGAGACCATCCACTTGCCTCCCGCTCCGGACATTGCTGGAGAAGGTTGAGGTGGGAAGTGCGGGCTTGGGCGCTGGAGCTCGAGTGCGCAGGAGATGGATAGACAAAGGAGGAAGAATGCGTAGGTAAAAAGGTGGATCCTTATCCCCTTATATGGGCGGATGCGGTTATGCGTCCCCACCTGCCTAGTAAAACTCGCTTGCCTCCCAAGCACCGTGATAAGTGGCGCGATTGGATTACCCACGTTCGTATTGATGAGAATCCCGTAAAGGGGGTACACGGTCTCTGCTTTAACAAGACGTGCCAAGGAAACCACCTCGCAAAACATGCTAAGGTGGAAAAGTAAAAACGATCCGAGTAAAGGACTTGGCCGTAGTGTGATGACGCACTGCGGAATACGTCAGCAGATTTGATTTGTGTTTATATCGTTCTCTCTATGGCAACATGTGGAAGCTTATTTTGCAGAACCGGACACTACTCTTGGTGTTTACAATCTTCTATGAAGGACTTGGAGGAGGAACCCGCCTTGCAATGCCGAAGACAATTTGCGCGCCAGACTCGTCGTCATTGAAGCCTGGTTCAGGGGCTACTGAGGGAGTCCTGGATTAGGGGGTGTTCGGGTAGCCGGACTATACCTTCAGCCGGACTCCTGGACTATGAAGATACAAGATTGAAGACTTCGTCCCGTGTCCGGATGGGACTTTCCTTGGCGTGGAAGGCAAGCTTGGCGATGTGGATATTCAAGATCTCCTACCATTGTAACCGACTTTATGTAACCCTAACCCTATCCGGTGTCTATATAAACCGGAGGGTTGTAGTCCGTAGGCAATCAACTCCATACACAACAATCATACCATAGGCTAGCTTCTAGGGTTTAGCCTCCTTGATCTCGTGGTAGATCTACTCTTGTACTACCCATATCAGCAATATTAATCAAGCAGGAGTAGGGTTTTACCTCCATCGGGAGGGCCCGAACCTGGGTAAAAAACATCATGTCCCTTGTCTCCTATTACCATCCGGCCTTGACGCACAGTTCGGGACACCCTACCCGAGATCCGCCGGTTTTGACACCGACAAGGCCCATTACTTCTTCCTCGTATTCCCGCAACTCCCTGGTACCCCCAAAAATACCCGAATCACTCGGAACCTTTCCGATGTCCGAATATAGTCGTCCAATATATCGATCTTTATGTCTCGACCATTTCGAGACTCCTCATCATGTCCCCGATCTCATCCAGGACTCCGAACTACCTTCGGTACATCAAATCACATAAAATCATAATACAATCGTCACCGAAACTTTAAGCGTGCGGACCCTACGGGTTTGAGAACTATGTAGACATGACCGAGACATGTCTCCGGTCAATAACCAATAGCGGAACCTGGATGCTCATATTGGCTCCCACATATTCTACGAAGATCTTTATCGGTCAAACCGCATAACAACATACATTGTTCCCTTTGTCATCGGTATGTTACTTGCTCGAGATTCGATTGTCGGTATCTTAATACCTAGTTCAATCTCGTTACCGGCAAGTCTCTTTACTCGTTCCGTAATACATCATCCCGCAACTAACTCATTAGTTGCAATGCTTGCAAGGCTTATAGTGATGTGCATTACCGAGTGGGCCCAGAGATACCTCTCCGACAATCGGAGTGACAAATCCTAATCTCTAAATACGCCAACCCGACAAGTACCTTCAGAGACACCTGTAGAGCACCTTTATAATCACCCAGTTACGTTGTGACGTTTGGTAGCACACAAAGTGTTCCTCTGGTAAACGGGAGTTGCATAATCTCATAGTCATAGGAACATGTATAAGTCATGAAGAAAGCAATAGCAATAAACTAAACGATCAAGTGCTATGCTAACGGAATGGGTCAAGTCAATCACATCATTCTCTAATGATGTGACCCCGTTAATCAAATGACAACTCATGTCTATGGCTAGGAAACTTAACCATCTTTGATTTAACGAGCTAGTCAAGTAGAGGCATACTAGTGACACTCTGTTTGTCTATGTATTCACACATGTATTATGTTTCCGGTTAATACAATTCTAGCATGAATAATAAACATTTATCATGAAATAAGGAAATAAATAATAACTTTATTATTGCCTCTAGGGCATATTTCCTTCAATCCCGTTATCAATGACATCCAATGTCCATGGTCAGGAAACCGTAACCATCTATTGATCAACGAGCTAGTCAACTAGAGGCTCACTAGGGACATGTTGTGGTCTATGTATTCACACATGTATTACGATTTCCGGATAACACAATTATAGCATGAACAATAGACAATTATCATGAACAAGGAAATATAATAATAACCATTTTATTATTGCCTCTAGGGCATATTTCCAACAATTAGTTCCAATATTAGTGGGTGTACTTGATACATCTCCATCATATCTATGATTTTTTATTGTTCCATGCTATTATAGTATCAATCTTGGAAGATTTGTATGCATTTATATGCTATTCTACATCATTTTTGGGAACTAACCTATTAACCCAGTGCCTAGTGCTAGTTGCTATTTTTTTGCCTGTTTTTGGTTTTTCAGAAAATCAGTACCAAACGAAGTCCAAACGCTACGAAACTTTTTACGATTATTTTCTGGACATAAGAGACCTTAGAAGCTTCGGGACGAGATCAGACAGCAAACGAGGAGACGGCAAGGCAACAGGGCAGCACCCTGATGCCTTATGGGCCCCATGTGGCTTTGTCTCACCTAAGTCCACTTCTATAAATTCGCAAATATTGGAAACCAATAGGGAGCCACCCAAAATAACTTTTTCATCGTCGTAAGCTTCTGTTCTTCCGTGGTCCCATCTAAAGGTCTTTACCGGCGCCCTGCCGGAGGGGAAATCAATCATGGAGGGTTTATACATCAACCTTGCTGCCCTATCGATGATGTGTGAGTCAGGGAGCAGTGAGTTTCTCTGCCAAGCCCAAAGACCAAAGCAACGCACGGTGGATATTTTGATTTTACCTAGCAGCAGGTAGCGACAAATGAGACGACGGTATGAGTTCCCAATACGCCTTACGATGAGGCTTCTCTCTTGTTGTCATTACACGCCTTAGCGAAACCTGCGACTGCAATTCACATGAACACGCCGTACTAATAGGCGTTTCTGGGATTGTGGGTAAACGGTAAGGATGTGTTTGGTTGCCCGCATGAGGCCCAGCCTGGCCCGGGCGAGAAGAATCTGGCATGTTTCGTTTCCTGCATTCACTGTGCGGCCCGCATCGCACGAAGCTTAAAGCACGTCCAGGCCAGGCCCAATGGCAGCGCACGAATCGGCAGTAGCTCGCGAGCCTGGCCAGGGCGAGGCAGGGGAGGGCGACACGCTTCTCCCCTCGTGCGAGCAGGGGAGATGGCGCGAGCTCGCCCGCGTCGCCGAAAAATCGGTGGGAGGATTTCGGCTCACCTCCCGCCGCTGCACCCCGTATTTAGCCCCTCTCTCACCGCCCCAACTCCCGCCACCATTCTTTCTCCGTTCGCGCTTTCCCGCCGACGCGCATCGGCACCGACGAGCAGGTAAGCGACGCATCTTCATCGGCCGGCTGTCCACGGCGTCGGAGCTCCTTCACCGGCCGACGTTCATCTTCCACCACCGCCCCCTCGTCCTCAAGCTGCAGCCATGGCCTCTGTGAGTTCAATCCCCCTTTCTCTCTGTTCCTTCTAGCTAGATCCGAGCTGCAGCTAGGGTTGATTAGTGGTCTGATTTGTGAGCTGATATGGTTGGTTGCTATGCTGTGGTTGCAATTTGTGGTAGGGTTAGATGTTCAAGAATGTGGTAGGCTAGATTAGTAGTAGAGTTTGAAGTTGGACCTTGTGCTTGTGTTGAATCATTCTTAGATCTGTGATTTGTAGCTATTGGCGGTCCATTTGTAGCATGTTGTTTGTTCTAGATGTATGTTCCTGCTCATAGATTGTCTGGTATGCTTAGTATGATAGTGATGAAGCATGTGCTTGCTATGATAGTGATGAACCATGTACATGTATGCTCCTGCTTTCATGGATTATCCGGTATGTTGTGTGATATGCTCACTGTCAATGCGTGCTACGATTGTAGGACATGACCACGCAGACGCAAGATCTTAGTCAGGCCCTTGTCGTGTCCGACAGCCAGTTTGCTCCATCGTTTGTCGAGGACTCGCGGCCTATGTCCGAGATGGCACCTGATTTAGAGGTGTTCGAGTCTGATTCCCTCTATGTGCCAGTAGTGCTCGTTGAGCCAACTACTGCTGCTGCTGCCGCTGCACTCAAGCTAGCAGCAGCAAAGGCAAAGAAGGATAGTAGGTCAAACAACATGAAGTGGTAGCCGTTCATGTCCAAGTTCGTGCTGAACAAGATGTGTGAGCTCATCTCTAGTGGAGTTAGGACTGACAGGGGCTTCAAGGAGGTGCACTTGAACACCGTTGCGAAGTAGGTGTTCGAATTCTGTGGGCAAGAGGTGTCTGCCACCCAGGTGTACAACCACCTGAGGAAGTGGAGAAGTCGACGGATCCAAGTGTCCAAGCTGAGAGACCTTAGCGGTGCCTCATGGGATGAGAACACTTGCTCCATAGTTCTGGAGGCAGAGCACTACGCCGGCCATGTCGCGGTTAACTCACAGCCCTCTTCCTTTTCATACTGTCCACCATTGCCTACTCCTAATCGCAACTAACAACACTTGTGCTTCATTCTTAGGACCACCCAAGGGACGCTGAGTTTCTCAACACACCCATCCAGAACTACAACCAGATGCAACACATCTTCTCCTTCGGGCTGGCAACTGGGAAGCATGCCATGGGCTCGGGGGAGCCTCTTGGTTCTCCCATGCCTGACTTCCCTGGGACCCCGGATATCGAGATCCTTTATGGCCCTGACAAGCCCGCTACGAAGCCCTTCGACAAGCCATTTGACCCCGTTGATAGGAAGAGGAAGAGAGGAGGCCTGATGGAGGAGGAGTTCAATGTCTTCTGCAGCATGACTGAGGCGGTGAAGGAGGTGGCAACAACCATCAGGGAGTGCAAGCCCCTCGACGTCCACCCTGACCTGTATGGCGCTGTCATGACCCAGGGTGGCTTCAGCGACGAGGCTCTCATGGCAGCTCTCAGCCCACTGCTTGACAACAAGGCCCAGGGTGTTGGGTTCGTTGCAATGCTGACGCTCACAGGGTGCTGTGGCTCAGGAGCTGGCTGGGCAAGCACTACTACTAGAGTAGTGCTGCCTGTGAGCGTGCATGATCCCCGACGGCGATGGTGGTGGCGACGACGACGACGATGACGATGACGACGTACATTTTCTATAGCTAGGGCTCAAAAACTATTTGATGGTCTGTATATTTTGGTGAGGTGGTATATACTAACCCCTCACGGTGACGGTGAACTTGCGGTGGTAGGACGACACCCTTTTTTGGATGTGGTGGTAGGTTAACACCAAGGTAGTGTTAGGAAGAACTTGCTATGCCGTATGATCATGCATGCATGCTTTACTTCTCTTCTGCTCCATTATTGTTTGTGTGCTACTTTGCTTGCTACTTGTGCTCCATTGATTTGCTGCTTCATCTCTTGCTCTTGTGCATTGCTAGGGCAAGTGGTATGCTGTGTTCATTGGTGAGGTTCCAGGGGTTTATAGTTCATGAAAAGAAGCTAATGCACAAGTGGCATCGTATAGCAACAACAACTATAGAGGGTTTAAGACTAAGCAGGCAGCAGAACAAGCTTACTCCGCCTGGGTGCGAAAGCACGGAGGCAACAGTGTCAACAGTGCCAAGGTTGGAACTGTCAAAGTGGAAGCTGCTAAGGTGGATCGTCAGTTCGGCCTGAAGCTGAAGAACTTCATCATTTTCGCCGAGTTCGTCACTATTGCTATGTTGTGGCGTTGGTGTGCTAGGTGTGATCATTGTGGGTAAGCTCACCAACTAGGATACAAGGTAAGCACAACATGTACGCCGTATGCAACCAAACACCGTGTTCATGTACCGCTAGGGCCAATGCAGCCAACCAAACAAAGTGCACTTGCGTATTACCTAATGCAGGGACTAGGGATGCAGGCAACCAATCAAATTGCATATGACGTATTAGGGTTTGTTTTTTCTCAACCAGACTGGGTTAAGAAAGACATGCAATGCGACTACTGTTTCAAACTGGAGCCAAACACGCCCTAAATGATCTGGTGTGTTACTTGTTGCAATGTCTTCTGGGTGGGCGCGTTTGGTGGTTGCCACCAGCAGGGGCGCGTCCTGGGGCGTGAAGAAAAAACTCTTCACGTACTGTGGCTACACGTCTGGCACGGGGCGCAAGGATTTCCACGCTGGCGTCGGCCAAAGACGCCTTTGCGGGCGGCACGGCCATGTGCACGTGAGACGCGTGCTGATCAGGCGTGAATAAGGGCCATGCGACGAAATAAGTTTTTTTTGGGGGTCAATGGGCAAAATAGGATCCTCTAGTTTGATAAAAATAATACCCCCGTACCCCCACAGAATAAACAAGAGAACGCCAAGCCAATCACGCCCTGACGAGTGGGCTCCACACAGCAGCCAGTCCAAAACCCCTAACAACTGCGCCGTAGTCCTTCCCAAGTCCCAACCCTGCGCAGCGTTCCCCCATCCTCCTCCCCTCCCTCGGCCGCCGCAGGCCGCACCACACCACGCCACTCCGCTCCATCTCGGCCTCCCTCCCCGCCCAGCCGCTGCCACGCGAGCGCGCCGGCCCGCGCGAAATGGTCGCCCAGGACGCGGCCCCGGAGGAGGCGCTGCGCGCCGCCGCGGCCGAGGTCTCCACCCCGTCCGCGACGCGCCGCCTCCGCCTCTTCCGCGACACCCTCCCGCCTCTCCTCGCGAAGGCCACAGGTACCGGCGCGCGCCGTCTCCCTCTCCCCGCGCTTCTCCCTAGGGATCGCGCGCTCCGCCCCGCCCGCCCGCAGATTAGCCTCCCGTGCGCCTCCGCTCGCTCCCGTGCTCCCTCCCTGCTTTTGGCAGCGAGGCGGGCTCCGCGGTCGGAAATGTTTCGTAGTGTTGACGGGCGGGTTCGCCCTGGATACGTGAGAACCGGATCTCCCCTTCTCCCGCGATGTGCTGCGTGTTCGTGTGTTTGCTAAATTCCGCTCGACTTGCGGCGGATCGTAGCTTGGTAGCTTCGTTCCTGTGTGCTGATGTGCTCGTTGCGCCATGGCGGACTCGAGGCCGAGATTAGGGTGGATGCCTTTGCTGCTCGTGTTATCATCCGCGAGCAGGCAAGACCATAGGGTCAGACCCACTGCATAGGCGTCAGCTCCACAAAACTACTGGCTTAGGTCTCAAAATCGGTAGTGATTTGTATTGTGTTTGCTGAATTTTGTTGGGTTCACATGGACCCGAAGTTTGTATGGTGGCTCCGCTCCTGTCCGGGAGCTGCAGTGGGACGTTAGCTGTTGAGATCACAAGTAGGCCGTAGGTGGGTAAAGCGGGAGTCATTGGTAGCTTCTGGAGTTGCTTGCTTGATATTGCATCGTTGTCTTCTCCCTGTAAGATTTTTGAACCAAGGGGACAGAGCTTGTAGGAACCCGTGACTACATCTGCTTGATTTCAAATGGTTGCCCTAAAGCAACAATCTCCAGTTGGGCCTCAGATTCCCCTTGCTTTGTATCTCGTTTTTGCTTCATCTGCAAACTGTAACCGAGTGGCAGCAGTGCTGAACAACGAACCCATTCTTTTTCTTGTATTTGAGCTAGCTTTTACCAGAATAGAGTGTGTTCCTCCCTTGACATATACCTGGTTCTTTTGTGATTGAAGTATTATTCAGTTCATAGATGCATTCCTTATCAACAAGAATAAAGCACCCTGCTGGATGTATTATGGGAGGTTATCACAGTAGAAGAGATTATTTGTCATAATGTATAATGCCTTTGTGACTCACTCACCAGATCTTTCATTTCAGTATATGTTTCTCGCATTGCTAAGATATTTTTACTTGTAACATACCCGAGGCATTGTGGCTGCAACTTTTTTCTGGTGGCTAGCCCATTAATTTGTTGGAACTGGTATTTCTTACCTTTTAATCTTGTTTGTTTGGCTCTGCCGGGTCATTCTTATCGTGCATCTAAACTGATATCTCTGCCATTCATTGCGTAATGTTTGGTTACTTCTTTTACACACAAAAACATAAATGCATTTCTCATAGGTTTTTCTGTTTTCCCTGCAGAGTCGCCGTCAGATACCGCATTGTTAGTTGATCTCATTTTCCAGACATTGCCTTTATATGATGACCGTGCCTCAAGGAAAGCGGTAGACGATATGGTTATTCGGGCTCTCAGTGAATCCACCTTTATGAAGACGTTTGCTGCTACACTTGTTCAGTCTATGGAAAAGAATCTGAAGGTTACGAGCCCTCTTGCTTGTTTCAAGCTTCTCAGATGGTCATGCTATCTTCTGAAATGGACCCAGTTTGCCACACTCTCTAAAGGTGGTTTCTCTAGACTGGCCAATGCACAGGCAGTGTTATCTCAGGTCCTTATGAATGGTTCTTTTCGTCAGCGTCGGACCTGCAAGCAACTATTCATCCGTCTTTTCTCTGAGGTATTTTCCAGAAATAACTGAATAACTGCAGCATATAGGCTTAGTGGAATTAGCTTCTGGCAGTTTCTTATTTGGTTTCATTTTCCAGTCCGTTGGAATGTATAAGATGTACATAGAGGAGGTCAAAGATTTGAGGATTGCAACAAAGGATTCTCCTGCATTCATAAATCTAATACTGGATTTCACCGTTACTTCATCGTCATTGTTCTCTGAATATAAGGTAAACTTCCATCTTGTTTGCCTACCAATTTATACTTATCATTTATAAGTTGTCAATTTATCTAACCACTCCAAAATTATGGTACCCTATAACCTACTTTTCTCCCTCCTCCCCTCTGAACACCAAGTTTACTTCCATTTTTGACAATTTACTATCTCTTTTCAGCAAGTATTCCTTGATTTGTATGTCAAAACCATCTTGAGTTCAAAAGACCGTCCATCAGAAGCAGCCAGTGAAGCTTTTAAACCTCTTTTCGTGGATATTGGGCATGACGATTTTAAAAATGTTATTCTCCCATCATGCATAAAGATGCTGAAAAGAAATCCTGAGATCGTGCTAAAGTCTATTGGACATCTTCTATTGACAGTTCGTTTGGATCTAAGCAATTATGCCATGGAGTTCATGCCAGTTATTCTGCCTCAGGCACGTCATTCAGATGAAGAGAGGAGGAATAATGCTTTGAATATTGTAGGAACATTAAGTGATAAGTCCAGCGATCCAGACACTCTACCCTCCATGTTCAATGCTATCAAAGCAATTTTAGGAGGTAGGGCATATATAGATTTCTGTTTTCTTAAACTGGTTAGCTTCTCATATTATCTTATCCCCAGTTGATGTTCTAAAATTTGCAACCTTAACTCGTGCTTAACACTGAAATTTTGTACTAGTATATAATTCATATACTCCTTCCGTATCAAAGTTTAGCCTACAAAAATGTCTTATATTTTGGTACAGAGGTAGTAGATCTTAACAAGCTTGATCTGGGCAGGTTCAGAGGGGAAACTATCACTACCATACCAGAGGATTGGAATGTTGAATGCTTTAGAGCAGTTGTCAAGATTTCCTTCCAAGCAAATAAGCAGACTCGCCCCCTCAGTATCCAGCTTTCTTCTAACGTGTTACAAGGGTGATGGTAAAGTTCAAATGTTCCATTTTGTGCTTCATACTCTCATCCTATTGCATAAATTCATGGTTTTGCTATCTTGTGACAGGTATCGAGGAAGTGAAATTGGCAACTCTCTCGACTCTGGGTTCATGGGCTTCAGTATCATCTGAAGCTGTACAACCAGATGTTGTTTCATTTATAACTGCAGGATTGAAAGAGAAGGACACTTTAAGAAAGGGGCATCTAAAATTAATACGAGTCATATGCAGAAAGTCTGATTCCCTGACCAAGGTAACATAGTTACTTTGAGGTGTCTATAAAAAGAACCATCTTCCTGTTGAGTTACCATTTTTGTTCCAAAAGAGTGGTTTAAACAAGAGACTCCGATGAAATGTGCGTACTATTATTTATCCATACTGATTATTGTTAAAATTGTGGGTGCGCAGGTTACATATTTGCTGGATCATTTGATTCAGTTGTCAAAAACTGGCTTCAGCAAGGCCACACAGCGGTTGGATGGAATCTATGCACTCTATGCAGTATCGAGGCTTGCTGCTATTGATGCCAAAGCAGGTATGTCTATGATTCCTATTATACCGATGATCATTTATTTATACTTTGAATTATCTTTTCTCATAAATATCATTTAAATGGATATGCAGATGGTTCTATTGTGAAGGAGAAGCTCTGGACATTGATTGCTCAAAGTGAACCCTCACTGATCTCTGTTCAGTTGGTAACTCCGACGTCCTTTAAGTTTCCAACGAAAATAGTATATTATCTTGACTCCATATTTATTGCCCTTGCATGACTGGTTCATGATGTAAATCTTGAAGTAGTTTGCTCTATTTAAGGGCGTTTTTTGGTTCAAAGGAATTAGATCCTTCAATTTTTTTTCATATTGTGCTAGTTTGGTTTGTAAGATTGAAAACTATACTGGAAGTTCCCTATGATCCACTTCGCATGCAATTCTAGAGGAAATTTTCCGTTGAGTCCAACCTCATGGAAATTTTCCTTTGTTACAACTCAACTAGGGCATACACCAAATCCTTCAGGAAAGTTCCTTTGTTTTTCCTGTGGTGCAACCAAACAACATCTATTACAGATTCCGGTGTTTCCATTTCATGTAGGATTCAACATGCCATGACATTCAATTTATACGTTTCTCTCATTCCTACGTTTTTGAAATCCTGCAAACCAAAGAGGCCCTAAGTATTTATTTATCAACTTCGCAAATTTTAGGGATGTGTATGGTTTGGTAATCGGCAAATTCTTATAACAGTTTTAAGTTTTCAGATCTTTCGACGCTACCTTGAAAATGAAGCTGTTGCAATTGATTCTTTAAACACTCCATCTCTTGTTTGCAGCTTTCCAAACTGACAGACGAAGATTGCTTAACATGCGTGGATCTTCTTCAATCACTGCTTGTGGATCATCTTTTTCGGTCTTGCTCTCGTGCTCTTAAATTGGATTTTATGTGTTAGAGCAGCACCCTCTTGCTTCCCTCGACTTATATTTCTTTTGAACTGCAGGATCCAGGAATATTTTTCAACCCAGTCATTGCTACAGGTATGTTAAACGGGCAAAATGCTCCAAACTGTTTTGACTTTGCTTATGTAAAGTATTTTTTTAAACTCCTGATATGTGCACCAGCTTTTGTAGGAAGTATTTACCCTGTGAATACAGTTATGTGGCTGTAGGCTGTGCTAATCTTTTTTTCTTCTTCTTTCTGCAGGTGTTAATATATCTAGTTTGCCATCCAAGTTGGGCAGTTAGAAAGATAGCTTATGATGCTACTAAGAACATCCTTTCAAGTTCCGGTGCCTTGGCTGAAGATCTTCTGTTCTTGTTCACCAGTTGGTTATCATTAGTTGGAGAGAGAGTGTTGATACTGAAACAAAGGTAGTGCACTACTGCATTCTGCAAGACATCTTGCTCTGGCTGTGTTGAACTGTCGATATTTCTTCTTCATCTTGTCCCTCTAAATTTGCATCTCTGACACTATCTTTTTCAATCAGTGATATGGATAGCTCTGGAGATTTACAACTACCATTTATTCCATCTACTGAGGTCCTTGTGAAGTGCTTGTTCTTGATTGCACCTTATGCAATTGACCATAGCCAGAGATCATATGCTCGACTTATATTGTGTTCCCACCACCCTTGTATTTCAAGCTCTGGTTCTCCTGCTGGTGTATGGAAGGTTGGATCCAGCTAGCTATCTTTTCCCCACATTTTGATCTGTCTAACTGGCTGCTTGTCTAATTTCAGAGGTTGCAGAAAAGGCTGAAACAACAAAATATCTCCTTCACTGACTTAATTTTCCCCAACATTAAAGTTATCTGCAAGGTAATTCTGAAATTTGAAATTTTAGTTGGAACATGCTACAGGCTTACCTTTATTTTCTGACAGCTACCATCTTAAACTTTCTATTAACGTGCACTAGTGTTCTGGTACTGCAAAGGCAGATACTAAGCCTTGATTTGATGCCTTCTGAAATTAGTATCATATGTATAGAAGTGCAACGGGCTAGTAAGAACAGTTGATTTCCTTCGTATTTTCAAGTGCCAGTTTGTTATAGCATGCTACTTTCTATGATTTGGGGTTTTAAGCATCAGTGAGTAACCTAGTTGCATTTGTTAATTTGCGAGTAACAAAATAGGTTGAGTTGCTCTGGTCTATGTTTTTAAGGCGACGCCTTACCGCCTTAGGGAGGGGGGGCGCTTTGGCGCCTAGGCGACGCCTAGGCGGGCGCTTTGGACGCCTAGGCGCCCAAAGCGGTCGATTTTCCAAAGCGGAGGGGGAGCGCTTCGACGCCTAGGCGTCGCCTTAGGGACGCTTTAAAAACATAGGCTCTGGTTTCCTTGGCAAAGTTATATGTATTCATATGGTTGAATGTGAATTATTTAGTTTGTTTAAAATTTGATTGAGAAACATATTAAAATGAACAACATTAAAAAATGGGAATGTCCTTGGCTGGTTCATGGGGAAAAATCGACCATTTTTTGGGTGGTCCCTAGTGGCCTATCCAACACGCAGCTTTATTGAAAGGTACTTAGGTTGCCATATTTAATTATTTGAAGCCCAGTTATAGTATCTTTTATTATCCACATTTTCCCTTTGCACCATCGGCTTGTTTTGGGTCGATGACCAGTACAGTTTCTTTTCAGGAATTGCTTTCAAAGGATGGTCTATTTAGTTCGAACAAGCAAAAACAGCGAGCAGCACTATGTTCATTAGCAACGCTGATGTCAATATCACCCAATGATACATTTGTAGAGTTTGAGAAGGTCTATTTTTTTCTACTAGTCAGGGTTTGAAATGAAGCTTGTAATATCTTCTTCTAACAGTGTCTTTACACTGTTAATTTTCCAGCACTTCATAGAGCTTCCAGACCGCACTTTGCACGATGGCTTCTCTGAAAATGATATCAAGGTGAACTTTGTGAGCTTAATGATAATTATATTTGAATAGAGAAGATATCAAAGTCTTACGGTGATGACTTGGCCCATGTACTCCCTCCGGTCCTTTTTACTCTGCATATAAGAATTGTCCGAAGTCAAACTTCGCAAAGTTTGACCATATTTATATGAAAATATATTAACATATACAATGCTAAATTTATACAATATGAAAACTAAAGTAATGACGCATCTAATGTTGTTGATTTCACATTCTGAATGTTCGTATTCTTTTCTATAAACTTGGTCAAAGTTTACAAGGTTTGACTTCAGACAAATCTTATATGCGAACTAAAAAGGACCGGAGGGAGTACTTAGGTCATGATGTTCCATATTTATTTCTAAGGTCACACCTAATTATTTTGGACCAATGTTTAATGCTATTTTGAATATGGATGAAACTGTCATCTTTTTTCTGTTCTCATCTTCTCATATAATGACCTGTCTTGATTAGTGGTTCTGCAAGCCATAGTCAGCTTAATTAGGTATTACCACACCAAAAAATGGATGTACTAATTATGTCATGCGAACCCTGACCCATCTTAGGTTGAAAATGGGTTAATGTAATTTTGTCATGCTAACCCTGACCTTGACCTGTCTTGGTGACTTAAGCGCTGGTTTCTGTATAATTACATGTCATGACACACAGCTCTACCCTTCTGATATATTTCATGCTTGAAAGGTTCTGTTGAGCCTTATTTATGCAATGCGACGTCATTGTACTTGTTATTTTCGTGCCTTCATCAACTCTTATTATTTCAAACGGGTTCCTCTCTTAGGGTGGATAACCCTACTGTAGGAATGTGCTGAAAGGTTATTCTTAACCCATTGTAGATATTCTTTACTTCGGAGGGGCAGCTGTCAACTGAGCAAGGAGTTTATGTTGCTGAGGCTGTTGCTTCCAAAAATACAAAGCTTGCAAAGGGACGTTTTCGTGCATATGATGGTCAAGATGCGGTAATTCTTGTTCTTTACTTCCGAGGATAAAAAAGTAAAAAATATCCTGTAGGGCAAGATTTATTAAGTTTGTATTTCAGTACATCATGTTGCTTTTCTCTGTTAGTTTCTGTGACATGATATTTTGTATCATTTTATTTTGAATATTTAACCACGGTGAGGTTGTGGAAAAAACATACGTAACGGATAAAATATAGCTTAACCATATCACGTTGGCACCTTATTACGTCATTACAAATGCTGTGGAGCTAGAATCATCTGGCTCATCATAATATAGTGATATTGTATACTAATCTTGATTTTGGCTTCGCAATACTTTATAGGAGCCTGCAAAAAGTGATAAGAGAGAATCCTCTAGCATTGGCAAGAGAGAAACTGGGAAATTTACAAAAAAGACAGGTATTTCGGCTGTTGTTTCTTGAACAGGTTGTTTAGTTCTCTGTTCGATAAAACTCATGTTTACAATCTTGCAGCTCCTGTTGACAAATCTAAGACTGCAAAAGAGGAGGCCAGGGAGTTGCAATTGAAGGAGGAAGCATCTATACGTGAGAAGGTTGGACATGTGCAGGAGAATCTTGCGCTAATGTTGGATGCTCTTGGTGAATTGGCTATTGCTAATCCTGTATTCACTCACGGTCAACTTCCTCATCTGGTTAGCAATCCTATCTGCATTGTCCAGCTTTTTATTTCTGTTACCATACATACACCATGTTTTTATTGTGCTTCATCACAGTATCAAACGTGGCTGATAAAACCTCCCAAACAGTACCTTCTGTAGTGCCTTTGTATTTAAGCCCAAAAGCTGCCAAAAAATGTCAAGTAGCTTGTATATAAGTTATCAATGTAGGTGAATTGGACAAAAATTCTTCCCTTTATTTCTAACGACACGAGGTATATTAAAAATGTTCAATTTGAAAGGGTTTAGCCTAGATGGACGTCTGCCCTAGGCCTAGTGTTATGTCTTGTTGTAACAGTGGTACACATTTTGGACAGCCAAACAGAGGTGAACAAGGGATAACTGGCTAATGAACTGAATGTTAGATATGCAACTAAAAATTATGTTAATATCTATTTGGTCAGTCATTGTCTAATAAAGCATATATTTATTAGTATTGTTTGGTTTTTATTTAATATTTTTCCAGATATGACCTTGTTGTGATGGTTTTCCTTGCAGGTAAATTATATTAAACCGTTGCTAAGTTCTCCAATAGTAAGTGATGCTGCATTTTGTGCCATGTTGAGGCTAGCTCGCTGCACAGCCCCTCCGCTTTGCAATTGGGCGACTGAGATTGCTGCTGCTATCCATGTAATGTCTGTCGAAGATTTTGAAGCAGTTTTGGACCTTATGCCTGTGATTATTATGGAAGAAGATAGCAAAAAGAGGCCGCCATCTGGCCTCTTTGAAAAAATTGTAACTGGGCTGACAGCTGCATGCAGAATGGGACCTCTTCCAGCAGATTCATTTACTTTTGTCTTTCCGGTATTTCTTCAATTTCATCAGTAGTCCTATGATAAGTTAACTTCTGTTCCTCTTGGCTTTTCCCTTGCCCCAATTTCTTGTCATTAATGTACTCATTTCTGGTCAGATAATGGAGAGGATCCTTCTTTCTTCGAAAAAGACATCTCTACATGATGATGTGCTTCAGATACTATCTATGCATATGGATCCAATTTTACCTCTACCTCGACCTAGAATGTTATCAGTTAAACATTCTTAACTCTTCTTTGAAATATCTGTTTGCATTGCTTTTTTCTCCTGTTATTTTCACTAACTTTTTTTGGGTGGTGCTAGGTTCTTTATCATGTGTTAAGTACTATTCCTGCTTATCATCCTTCAGTTGGACCTATGCTGAATGAGTTGTGCCTGGGTCTTAAACGTGATGATTTAGCACAGGTTATTTCTTAATTCATTTAAAAGCTTAGTAGTTTGTTTCTTAATTCTTACACTGTTCTTCTTTATTCAGGCTCTTATTGGGGTATATGCAAAAGAAGTGCATGTTAGGCTTGCCTGCTTAACTGCTATAAAGTGTGTTCCTAGCCACTCTGTACAACGGGATTTGCAGGTTTCAACCAGCCTCTGGATTGCTGTTCATGATCCGGAGAAGGTTCGTAACACCTTCCTACTAAATGCTACCATTAGCCCTTCTTACATCATTGATTTTTTTTCAACTTTTTTTTGCAAGAATCCTAATTTTTTTGCACTCTATGACACACATACTTTATCTAGGCGGTAGCTGAATTAGCAGAGGAGTTATGGGATCGCTTTGGTTTTGATGTTTGTGCTGATTATTCTGGCATTTTTGATGCACTTTCCCATAAAAATCACAATGTCAGAGCTGCTGCAGCTGAGGCTCTGACGGCTGCATTGGATGAAAATCCAGACAAAATACAAGTAAGTCTCAAGTATTGCGAATTTTGCTGCATTATCTGTGTACTAGTGTCATTGCAGAGGCACCAGAATATCTATTGTGGCACTGGCTAAATAATTTTTGTTAATATGGTCATGGCAGGATACACTCTCTACACTTTTTTCGTTGTACATTCAAGATCTTGGTCCTGGAGTTGAATTTGGAGATACAAACTGGCTTGGAAGACAGGGTATTGCATTAGCTCTCCACTCGGTTGCAGATGTTTTAGGCTCTAAAGATCTTCCTGTT
>NC_041386.1:573043588-573063665 GCF_002162155.2 Triticum dicoccoides | reverse complement strand
TATAAGTACATTGGATGTTTGGTGCCTCTTACCTTTAATTTACAGGCTGATCCTAATCTGGATGTTCGCGGTAGAATGATTAATGCTGGCATCCTTATTATTGATAAACATGGAAAGGAAAATGTTCCTTTGCTGTTTCCTATTTTTGAGAGCTACTTGAATAAAAGGGTAAGTTTCTGTGGTACAGCATTGCAATTTAGTTGATACTCCCTCCGTCCTGAACTAGTTGTCATAGATTTGTCAGATGCGGATGTATCTAGACATGTTTCATTTTTAGATACATCCGTATTAGAAAAATCTTAGGTAACTAATTTGGGACGGTGGTGATACTATATATAATTATTTTTAGTCTGCAATATCCATAATCTACCATTCTCTAATTTTTCTCATATGTTACAGGCATCAAATGAGGAAACATATGATCTTGTCAGGGAAGGTGTTGTTATATTTACTGGTGCTCTAGCAAAACATCTATCGAAGGTTAAATACTATGAGATCGTGTGGTTTGTTTGTTTAATTCAAAAGAAATCAATATATGGTACTAATATTGATCTTCCAACAGGATGATCCTAAAGTTCACAGTGTTGTTGAGAAGTTGCTAGATGTACTTAACACCCCGTCAGAGGCAGTTCAGAGAGCGGTGTCAGACTGTCTGTCCCCACTTATGGTCTCAAAGCAGGTGAGTTGTGTTGTTCACATTCAGCAATCACTTGTGATTTCTTGTTTGTCTGCTTTATGTTGCAATGTGTACTTGTCTAAAAATTAGGAAGAAGCCCAATCTCTTGTATCTAGACTACTAGATCGGATGATGAAATGTGAAAAGTATGGTGAGCGGCGTGGTGCAGCCTTTGGTCTTGCAGGGGTGGTTAAAGGATTTAGAATTACTTCATTGAAGAAGTATGGTATTGCTGCAACATTACAACAGGCTTTGGAAGACAGGTATGTGCCCTTCTTACCTCTTCCATGCGTAGCATAATATAGTGATAAGTACTCCCTCCGTTCCAAATTACTTGTCGCAGGTATGGTTGTATCTAGATGTATTTTAGTTCTAGATACATCCATTTCTGCACGAGTAATTTGGAACGGAGGGAGTACATATTTCCCCCCTGAACTACTGCATGGTTTAATTCTTAACCCTCAGGTTCAAAACTGGTTGAATTACACTTTAATTTCCAATGGAGTTTAAATGTGCCCTTCTCTGTTTCTGCCCTGCTTTTGTCCCGCATCTACGCATTCTCAGCTCGTGACTTGGCGCCAGCCACCACGTGTGCTACAGCCACCCCTTTTACCTCCCTCGCTTCTCTCTGTCCCTTCCAGCCATAATTTGCTGGGCATCCAACAGTTCCCAAGCTTGCTCATGAAACAGTTCCCAAGGGGAGCCCATAATGCCAAATAAGTCCATGAGGCCATACTGAACCTGCTAGGGGGTAGGCAGTGGTGAGGCGCCACTGTAGTTGGTTGATGCCATGGTGGAGCATCATTGGCGAGGGGCACACAAAGAGGTGGAGCCATGGTCACACAAGCCTGTAATCAATTGAGGCGAAAAGTTGTGTAAACTTATTAGAGCGTGCACGCAAAATTAATTGCATAGGAACCCACTTGGCCTTTTTTCTTCCACATGTGGACATCCAGCCTGGATAAAACCACTAACATCCACCAGGGAGGGTTCTCGCTCAAACCGACAGTGTACCACTGTTGAGTACTCCCTCCGTCCGGAAAAGCTTGTCCCTTGGGAGTACTTCCTGTCCCATGCTGCTGTTGAGCCACCCAGTCTCCTGCAGGTGGCTTGCTGCTGCTAGTGCCCAACAGTGACGCCAATGGTCATGATGCTTAATTGCAAGTGAGCGTGAGGGAAACATGGTGGGCTGAGACAACAGTACACATGGTGTGCTGCCATGGAGAAGGGAAAAATGGAAATGAAAAAAGGGGAAAGTATACAGAGTCACTCACCACTTATGCAATACTGTGAGGGTTAAGTGGACGGAGTTGACAAGTTCAAAGGGAGGCTTGCTGCTGCTAGTGCCCAACAGTGACGCCAATGGTCATGATGCTTAATTGCAAGTGAGCGTGAGGGAAACATGGTGGGCTGAGACAACAGTACACATGGTCATGCTGTTGAGTACTCCCTCCGTCCGAAAAAGCTTGTCCCTTGGGAGTACTTCCTGTCCCATGCTGCTGTTGAGCCACCCAGTCTCCTGCAGGTGGCTTGCTGCTGCTAGTGCCCAACAGTGACGCCAATGGTCATGATGCTTAATTGCAAGTGAGCGTGAGGGAAACATGGTGGGCTGAGACAACAGTACACATGGTGTGCTGCCATGGAGAAGGGAAAAATGGAAATGAAAAAAGGGGAAAGTATACAGAGTCACTCACCACTTATGCAATACTGTGAGGGTTAAGTGGACGGAGTTGACAAGTTCAAAGGCAGCATTTAGATGGTTTTAAAGTCCAGGGGGGGACATAGTCACATAGTAACATGTGGGCCTCTCCTTTTGAGGCAGTTGAAAAGCGAATGTAATTATTACTTTCAGTCAATAGTTGAGTGGATGTTTTTTTCCTAGTACACGCAGGAGAGCTGTGTGTCATTCCATTAAAACAGGGGGGAGACTCCTGCACCAAAGACAGATGGCACACCCACACGCCCTGACAAAACTAGCAAAGAAACGCCACACAAACAGAAGCACATGATCGGCATGCCCAGGGGGAGGGGGACTAAGAGTCTGCTGTGAGTGACCTTAAGAATAGCTCGCGGAGTCCCTGGGCAACAGTCGAACACCATAGCGCGCTCTCATTTGCCACTCTGTAAAATCAAGGAGACACATGGTCTAGCGCCATTGGACACAAAATTGTTCCTATGTTTCCAAATCTCCCAAGCGCCTAAGATGATGAGAGAATTAAGCCCTTTCTGGAATTCCTTGGGTACTCCTTTGCATCCGCTGAACCACCAGCTTGAGAAGCGAACTGCAGTAAGCTGGGGCGCAATGGCAGCCAAACCAAGCCTTTGAAGATTCGACACTCAAACCTGCCGAGCGAAAACGTATGACACAAGGATTGTTAGCCATAATCTTGACTTAGCGCATTCGTTAGCGGACGTGTGGCTGTGCCGTTGTGAAGAACCGCATGACCGGCGGACGTGGTTCATCTAGTTAGTTAGATGTGATCCATTGAGTGGATAAGGGCTGGACGTGCATGTAGGAATTAGTTGCATGTAGTTAGCGTCCAGTTGGTTAGTGGGCCGATGCTAGTGGTGTGCGTCCGCCTGTGCAGCTGGGTATAAAAAGCCCCCTGATGTACTGATCGAGGTGCTGGTTGGTTGCCGAGCCACAGTGAGAGGGGCCTAAGGAAGATGTAGTCTCCGTCGGGACCGTGGTGTGCGCCCGGTCGACGTGAGAGTTCTTCCGGGTTGTGCTGCGTGTGTGTGTGTGTGTACATGTATGTGTTTGAAGGAGTTGAGTTGAATAGAGGCCAACATACAGGCCGTTCGTCGCCGGGAAACCAAGTGTCTTTTGTTCATCTTCTTCTACCTCCGTCTGGCGTTCGTTCGCCGGGAGGCTGGTTCGGCGTGTGTCGCCGAAGAGCAGGCCCAACAGTGTTGGATTGACAATTCCACCTGATCACAAAGTGGACAGGCCACAGGGTGCAGTAGTCTCCTCTCTTGGCGAGGCAATCAGCGGTCCAACGACGGTTATTAATAGCAAGCCAAATAAAAAAACTTACAAGGCAACGGGCCCAGCTTTTCCAAGGCGCAAATCTAATAGACCATAGGAAGAAAGCATTGTGAGCAGACTTGCTGGATTATGAGCCCGACTGTGAGCCGTCATCAATGCTGGTCAGGAATTTCTTGTTGAAGGGTCAGACCATCCACCAAGTCCGAATATGCCAGTATTCATTTCGGACTTGTACAGTCCAAGGAATGTTGCAACCCTACTTGACTTATTTTCATCTTCAATTTGGTATTTTGAAGGCATGGTGCCTCGCTCATGTATTACAACCAATAGGATTAGTCATTGCTTCAATTTTTCTTATCACTTTTATTCTCATCACAAGGGCTGCCTTTCTTTGAAAAGATAGTATTAGATATATCCATTGTTTTATGAATGTTCACCATACTGAATCTGCTATTTCCAGAGCGTCTGCAAAATCCCGTGAAGGAGCATTACTTGGATTTGAGTGCCTGTGTGAAAAGCTTGGCAGACTATTTGAGCCGTAAGTGTAGAGCTATTTACTTCGTAAAGATTTTCTGGATGAAAATGGTTCATTATGATTCTTGTCTTGCAGTTATGTCATCAAGATGCTACCCTTGCTACTAGTGTCTTTCTCTGATCAAGTTCTGGCAGTGCGTGAGGCTGCTGAATGTGCTGCTCGCGCAATGATGTCTCAGCTCACCGGTCATGGTGTGAAGCTTGTCCTTCCTTCACTTCTGAAGGTGCACATGTCTCTTTCTTTTAATGCTACCAAACTGCATAATTTCTGCATTATACTGAACAACTACCCACGGTCACGTGCTCTTCGTACAATTGAAGTTCGATGCATTTGCGGAATATTTGTTTGTTTCTCCATTAACACACTGCACTATTCTTAGATTTTAGCTTGTATATGTAGACAACCTGGCTCAGAAACAACTAGTTAGATGCATTTGCATATTATCTACATGTGTCTTTTCAGTTAATCAACCAGAGAGAACCCAGCATCCCAATGACTACCTGTTATTCCTGTTTTGTGCACATTCTGATGATGCTACTTCCTTGTTTGTATCTAGCATTTACACTTCTTGTTTTGTTCTTCTATTACCGTGTTTGTTACTATTTCAAGTACAAGATGAGTAGAGCATATTATCATATCCTTGTTGAAATACAAGGGACCTATGCCGGTACAAAAAACTGAAGAAGTCCTTGTAATATGTGTTTTCTTAAAATGCACATATCTGGATGAGTTTCATGTACTTCTTCCAGGGCCTAGAGGATAAAGCATGGCGAACTAAGCAAAGCAGTGTTCAACTTCTTGGCGCTATGGCATATTGTGCTCCTCAACAGCTATCTCAGTGTCTTCCGAAGATTGTCCCAAAGCTAACAGAGGTATATGTCGGATTTGCATTTGGAACTTATAATCTGCATATACCTTAGTATGCCTTTTCATGTCATGTATCATCTATTCTCCAGGTACTAACAGACACACATCCTAAAGTGCAAGCAGCGGGACAGACAGCCCTCCAACAGGTAATGCTTGCTTGCTTATTTCTCATAGATACTGGGATGCTCTTGTGCCTGATCTCTGATGGGTACTGTTTTATTTTTCCAGGTTGGAAGTGTCATAAAAAATCCTGAAATAAACGCACTTGTCCCGATTCTTCTGTCTGCTCTGACAGATCCAAATGACCACACAAAACATTCTCTTGACATCCTTCTTCAGGTGAACTTAGATTTGAGATAATGTTCATCCTGGTTTTTCATTTCAATTGTGTGCATCACCTTGTTGATAAGGAGGGATTATCATAACTATCTTTACCTCATATGACTTCTGTTCTTGGCAGACGACTTTCATTAACTCCATAGATGCACCATCACTTGCGTTGCTGGTGCCTATTGTGCACAGAGGATTGAGGGAGAGAGGTGTTGATACTAAGAAGAAAGCTGCTCAGATTGTTGGAAACATGTCTTCTTTAGTTACAGAACCAATGGATATGATCCCGTACATAGGATTGCTCTTGCCTGAAGTCAAGAAGGTGATTTCAACGCCAATCCTGCATAACTAGCATTTTGAAGTGATTTCTTACTATCACTTGTACTAAGATTTTGATTTTGTTAAGTCAACCATATTTGATTCTAATACTCTGATTGATGATATTTTGTAGGTTCTAGTGGATCCCATTCCTGAAGTCAGGGGAGTTGCTGCTCGAGCTCTTGGGTCTCTTATAGTAGGAATGGGTGAACAAATATTCCCAGATCTTGTGCCATGGTTGTTAGAGACACTAAAATCTGATAATAGTAATGTTGAACGATCTGGAGCTGCCCAGGGACTAAGTGAGGTTGTTTACTTTTCCATGGCTTGCTTCAAACACTTTTGTTTGTAGTATCAGTATGACCTTTTTTAGATTTAGCAGTGTGTTATCATGGGATGGTTTGTTTCGTAACTCTTCTGGGAGCATCAACTGCAAGAGACATTCAATCTAACATTTGTAGCCAAGATAATCCACACATGTAATTTTTACACATTGCTTGTCAGTTCTCCCTTGTCTGACACTTCATTTGATTAGGGGAATTTATCGCTTCATAAAACTATTTTTTATTCCTGAAGTTTGTTAATGACTGCCCAAATGTAGTACCGTGGGAGTTTGAAGGAAGGCCAATGTTTCCAAGTTTCCTTCTACAGTTAATAGCTGGTGTGGTTTGATTCTTTCTCTTAGTTTATAAT
The DNA here is from genome assembly GCF_002162155.2 of Triticum dicoccoides. NCBI lineage: Eukaryota > Viridiplantae > Streptophyta > Magnoliopsida > Poales > Poaceae > Triticum > Triticum dicoccoides. The sequence goes on along the minus strand of NC_041386.1, from coordinate 573,057,257 downwards.
TGTGAGACATGTTGTTAACTTCCAGGTTTTAGCTGCTCTTGGCAAAGATTACTTTGATCAGATTCTTCCTGACATCATCCGGAACTGTTCCCATCAGAAGGCTTCTGTTCGCGATGGACATCTGACACTTTTCCGCGTAAATTTACCCAGTTCCCTATCCATTTCTCGTACGACTATATTGCTTGTAATGTTCTAGCTTGTTCCTTACGTGTATTTCTTCTATAGTATCTGCCGAGGTCCATGGGTGCAATTTTTCAGAATCATCTGCAGGCCGTTCTTCCTGCTATATTAGATGGTAAGATAGTTGAACTTCGATGTCTGATGATCTGCTCCTACGACATTGATTCTCTAATTACTACTCTTGGCAGGCCTTGCTGATGAGAATGAATCTGTTCGTGATGCTGCACTTTCTGCGGGTCATATCTTTGTGGAGTACTATGCAACGACGTATGCCCTCACATTTATGTTGGATGGCCATTTTGTCAGTAATGCTCTTGATATATGATGCCATTTTTCTTTTTGTTAAATAGGTCTTTACCTCTATTGCTTCCTGCCATTGAGGATGGGATATTCAGTGATAATTGGCGTATCCGACAAAGTTCTGTTGAACTTTTGGGAGATCTTTTGTTCAAGGTCACTACCTCCTTTAAGTAGCACTGTATTCACATATTATGTTTTCTATATGGTCTACAATCTAGTAATGTTGCCATTTATAGGTGGCTGGAACTTCTGGGAAGGCAATCCTTGAGGGTGGAAGCGATGATGAAGGTGCTAGCACAGAGGCCCAGGGACGTGCAATTGTTGAAGTTCTTGGAAGGGTGAAACGCAATGAGGTTCTTGCTGCCGTTTATATGGTCCGTTCTGATGTCAGCTTGACCGTCCGGCAGGTATATGTTATATTTTACCCTTTTGTGGAAACTGGTGAATTCGGTTGTTTTGTTTTATGCTGTTTGAATATGCAACTGTTCCGCATTCCAGAGCACCCTTTTTCTAGAGCTTCTATTTTTCATGCTAGGCCGCGGTACATGTCTGGAAGACAATTGTAGCAAATACTCCAAGAACTCTGAAGGAGATCATGCCAGTACTTATGGACACCCTTATTTCATCTCTTGCGTCATCTTCCTCGGAACGGCGGCAGGTTCGTTCTATTTCATATACGGTTTGATCTTTCTGGAGAACTGTCCTGATTTTGATTTAACTATAATACTATATGCTCAGGTTGCCGGGAGAGCACTTGGAGAGCTTGTTAGGAAGCTTGGCGAGAGAGTTTTGCCCTCTATTATTCCCATTTTGTCACAAGGACTCAAGGATCCAAATGCTAGCAGAAGACAAGTAAGTATTCTTAGCTTGATATTCTTACAGAGTGGCTTAAAATTTGCAATTTAGGACTTCCGTGGAACTATTACCGAGGTTTATGTTGATCGCTCTATTTCCTAGTAGATACTGAATAGAAGTCTTCATATGGTTTTGTTGAATTCTGTTTTCCTATTAAAGTTTCTGAGATTGAATAGGAGGTCTTCATATGGTTTTGTTGATTTCTGTTATCTCATTGAAACTTCTCTCCAGCCAGCGGTTCCATTTGGAACTGTGCATTGATGTGCTTTCTTAATATATTTTGGATACGCCTTTTATCGTCTGGGAATGATCAGTGCACTATTAAACTTTTGCTCTTCAGGGCGTTTGCATCGGCTTGAGTGAGGTTATGGGAAGTGCTGGGAAACATCAACTATTAAGTTTTATGGGTGAACTTATTCCTACCATCAGAACTGCTTTGTGTGACAGGTTTGCTTTTTGGCTGTATAATTGTGTTATTTTATAGTGAAGTCTCACTAACAGCATGCGTATGTAACAGCACGCAGGAGGTTCGGGAATCTGCTGGATTAGCATTTAGTACCCTATATAAGGTAACACAACGGACTGCATTCTTATCATGGATAATTTGTTAGACTACATGTTTTATTTTTAACTTTCTTACCTTCTGTTTAGAGCGCTGGATTGCAAGCAATTGATGAGATTGTCCCCACACTGCTACGGGCCATGGAAGATGACGAGACATCTGCAACAGCCCTTGATGGCCTAAAGCAGATTCTAAGGTCTTTTTTTTTTGTCACCATTCATTTAGTGAAATATAATGTTTTCACTTGAGCTGCTGAGATATGCTGATCTTTTGACATGGTTTTACAGCGTCCGAACTGCAGCTATTTTGCCTCATATATTGCCCAAATTAGTCCAGCCCCCTCTCTCGTGAGTGAACCGCTCATGCTACATTTTATACGTTTGTAGTTTTTCTTTATCAACTTACGTTCCTTACACATTACCTTTGTTGGGGGTGTAGTTCATTCAATGCGCATGCATTGGGAGCTCTAGCTGAGGTTGCTGGGCCAGGTTTGAGTTCACACATTGGAACTATCCTCCCGACATTGATACTTGCTATGGATGATGAAGATGTGGTGAGTGGCATATACTAAAAACACACTTCAGATCTAGCTTATCTATTAGTCATTTGATTGTTATTTGTACTCTTAGGTTCAATGCATCAACCCATTATTCAGTTTGTCCATTTTACCAGTAAAAGTGCTATATGCAGTGTATTTTATTACTGCTGACAGTAAATATTTCTCTTGGAAATTATAGGATGTACAAAGCACAGCCAAAAAGGCTGCTGAAACCATTGTGTTGGTTATTGATGATGAAGGAGTTGAGACATTAATACCTGAACTTCTGAGAGGAGTCAATGACAATCAGGTTGGTTCACCTGAGAATTCTGTGTGAGCATGAAACAATATTACGCCTGCTGTTCATTTGAATGATTTCACAGTTTATTTTTTGTCTTACCAGGCATCTATGAGACGGGGCGCAGCCTACCTTATTGGTTTCCTCTTCAAAAATAGTAAATTGTATTTGGCTGATGAAGCTCCAGATATGATGTCTACCCTAATTACTTTGTTGAGTGATACTGATAACGCTACTGTATTGGTGAGCACTCATCATCCAGCACTCTCCTGTTTCAGTTTTTTCTACTTCCGAGACTTACTTACAAATGGTCAACAGGCTGCTTGGGAAGCATTTTCAAGAGTTGTTGGCTCTGTTCCAAAGGAACAGCTCCCTACACATATAAAATTAGTGCGTGACGCTATCTCTACAGCCAGAGATAAAGAACGTAGGAGGAGAAAGGTGCTACTTTGAACTTCTACATTTATGATGTTGCATATGTGGCAATACTTCTCACTTGCTTGCTCGGAAAATATGTTGCTACAATTTTCTTTTCAGAGGTTCTCCACGGATAAATATGTTCTGCATGATATTTTAACACTACGGATTCAATTTCAGGGTGTGCCTGTTCTCCTACCTGGATTATGTCTTCCTAAAGCACTGCAGCCATTTCTTCCTATATTTCAGCAGGTATCTACTCGTGGAGAACTATTAGTTGTATTATAATCATATCCTTTTATGCCGAGCATCGAGTTGCAGGCATGGTGAACTTCTCGAGTGAGAAATATAAAGTGCATTACAAAGTCAAGACTAGTCTTGTTTTCTTCCTTCCACAAATTTAGATGTTCAGCACATTTTATACCACATCTTCTGTTGAACTCCAGGGTTTAATTAGTGGGTCGGCCGAGACAAAGGAGCAGGCAGCAGAAGGTCTGGGAGAGTTAATTGATGTTACAAGCGAGAAAACACTTAGGGAAGTCGTCGTGCCAATTACAGGGTATGACTTTCTTATATTTGTCGAAATAATTATTGTGCCATGGTTCCATCCTTTCTTTAAGGAGCCACATGCTTGCTTTACAGTTCAAAAAACAGGTATAACAGAAATATTTGCAGCCATCAGCCGTGTTACTAGTTGCCACGCTGAACCTTATCTTCTATAGCATATTATTCTTGCGAAATGAACGAGCACCTCGTAAGTATATTGTTAACGCTCCACAAGTTCAATGGTAGTAGTAGATGAAATATTTACCCCAAGCTGCTCCTTGTTGATAGGTACTTCTGTTATTTTGTTTTTTCTTTTGTATGAAAATGTCAACTCCAAATTTCTGCACAAATCTGCTGTGTGGCCATAAGCTTGAACTTGAATGCAGAGCCTGATCCTGGAATGCATTATTGAATTTTATACTTTGCATAAATGACTATATGGGAAAAAAATCTATAAGCCTTTTGCACTTCAGTTCACACAACCTGCGTAGCCAAATTAAAATCCTACACTTTAAGCATATTCAGCACAAAACAAGTCATATTACTTTACGTTGTAGTTGCACCTTGTAACTTACGCTTTGTTTGATTTACCACTACATGGAACAAACCAAGAACAGCAGGCAGAGACAGGCTCTGTGACACTGATACAAATCCGGCCTCTAAACATTGTGAAATTGCATGGTTTCTTGTTTACTCCTGCATGCTGGACTATCTTTTTGGTATATATAGTTATACAGGCTTGTTGCTCTAATATATGTTTTGTTTTGAGTGTAGACCTCTTATACGCATCCTGGGAGACCGATTTCCATGGCAAGTTAAGTCAGCTATCCTATCAACCCTGACTATTATCATCGCAAAAGGTGGTCTTGCACTTAAGCCCTTCCTTCCACAACTTCAGACAACATTTGTTAAATGTCTACAAGATAGCAACAGGTTGGTATGGTCTTCTCTTTCTGTATTTCTTTCGATGGTTTCATCTCTTTTCACATGAATGTATGATTTTCAGATCTGTCCGCACGAGGGCCGCATCAGCTCTTGGAAAGCTTAGCGCATTAAGCACAAGAATTGATCCTTTAGTTAGCGATCTTTTGTCCATGTTGCAGGTATTTTCGATATTAACCCTTTATTTTGGGAAGAGATGCAACTATCTGTGCAAAAGTAATTTAATGCTTTTTTCAGTCAGGAGATGACGCTGTTAAGGAAAGTGTGCTGTCTGCACTTAAAGGTGTTGTTAGGCATGCTGGCAAAAGTGTTAGCTCTGCAATCAGATCACGTGGGTGTACTCTTCTCAAAGATTTGCTGCAGGCTGATGCTGATGATGTCCGCAGTTCTGCTGCAAAAGCAATTGGTACATTATCTCAGGTATGGTAAATTGTGGCACCTTTTCAATCTTTACAGATATTATCAGAAAACCTTGGTGTATGCCTTGTGGTTGTGGCGTTCAGCTGAAATTAATTATCATTGTGCTCATTGAAAGTGAACCATAACTATAGGTCATGTTGTAAAACAACCCTGAAAGAAAATTGAAATATATGTATGTCGAGTAATCCGGCAAAGAAAATGGATGTTCTAACGTGGAGCATTTTACTTCAATATACTTTGAGCAAGGCATCAATGCATCAGCAAATTACACGATAAGGTGCAACAAGTTGATCATGGTATTGTTTGGAAAGCAACTCCCCTAGGGAATTTAATGTTCTCTGTTGCAATTGCATACAACTATTCAGTCATCGTCTTGCCATTGTTTATCTGTGAAGGAACCATACTCCTGTCACAGTTGTTGGATTTTTTTTCTGAAGTCTTCTGTGTACTGAATATGCTTGTGCTTTCTTTAGTACATGGATGAGACCGAGACCACCGATCTGGTGCAGACCCTGTTGAGCATGGGCACATTACCAGACTGGTGTACCAGACATGGTGCTTTGTTAACATTCTCTTCCATATCAAGGCATTGTCCAACAAAACTGTGCCATTCAACATCATTTCCATCTATTGTTGATCTTCTGAAAGATTCGCTAAAAGATGACAAGGTATTGGCTCAATTTGCACTCCTTTGTTACTTCAAGTATCACTGTGCTTCCATGTGTAGTAACTCTTGTCTGTTTGTGGAGAAGTTCCCTGTTCGTGAAGCCTCTACGAAAACTCTGGGGAGGCTACTTTGTTACCAGTTACAATTTGGGGGCAGCACGTTGCAACTTGTTCAATTGCTCATCTTGGCCTTGCGTGATAGTTCAACCGAAGTTAGGAGAAGATCGTTGTCCTGTATCAAAGCTGCTGCGAAGGTTTATAATTAGACCTATTTCGATATATGCATTCGTACCTCTATTCAAAAGTATTATGATGGTAATCTTATGGTTCTTTGCTGCAGATAAATCATTCAGCTCTTGCCACACATATCTCGATATTGGGCCCGGCAATTGGTGATACTTTGAAGGATAGTAGTTCGCCAGTACGCATAGCTGCAGAGCGCTGTGCCGTTCATGTTTTCCAGTTGACCAAAGGTACATGCATGTCTTCTAGGTCCCTGTTTTTCTATTGTGTCTTCGTTCATACTGTATGTATTTAATGCCGGAGACTACTGCGAATAAACTTTATGGCAAACTTCAGTTGGGCTTATTGTAAAGCTTGTATTTGTCTGAACTTTCAGCCTGTTACTTGTTTAATACTACTAATGTTCAAAACCAATTTACTACCTCTTTCCAGGGGCAGATTACGTTACTACTGCGCAAAAGCATCTCACCAACATGACAGGCTTAGAAGTAAGAAGACTTGCAAAGCTTCCTGTGGAGAGGTAAGAGAAATCTGACTAGTCTAGTACCTTCACCACGTGGATGCCCGTAATGGCTTGCATGTTTTTTCTTTTCATCTTAGCTAGTGAATCTGGATAGAACTTAATAGGGAACTTGGAACTTATTCCATGGCTTTCCACTGCAGTGACGACAGTGAAAGCAGTGACGATGACAGGAGAGCATAGACACTGCCCAGCCACAGCGGCCTCGAAGGACGTTTTTTGTGCCTGTCCATTCATACATCTTATAGGTAAACCGGTCATGGAACAGCGTGGTCAATTTTTGCCTGTGACCCTTGATGTAAACACCGTTTTTGACAAGTTACAGTGCTAGAGGAAGGGGTCGGTGTTGTTTCTATTTCTTACTACAAATGAACAATGTTCATATCCGTATATTATTATTGAATGAGGCTAATCAGCAATAATTTTACATTTACTTGAGGTTGAGCACTTGCATGAAATCTAATCCCCTTGTTCACTTACTGTGCAAGCAAGAATCTGCTGCTGGCGCATAGAACAATCGACTCTGACGTGATACGATAAAACCAATGAATGTTGCAATCTAAAAATATGGATCTCTTCCCAGTGCTCAAAAATATGGATCTCGTCCCAGTGCTCTCCTCCCCTACGCTTCTCATCCGATGCCTCTTGCCCCTTGACAACCTCCTAAATTTTGCGGAATGTGTATTAGAGTTTGTTCTTTTGTACCCTTCTGTCTCAAAATAAGTGTCTTAACTTAGTGCAACTTTGTACTGAAGCTAGTACAAAGTTGAGACACTTATTTTGGAACGAAGGGAGTATTTGTTGTTTTGAAGAGGTTGCCCTCTTTAGTTGGAACTTCCATTGGGACTTCCGGTACCTCATCTGTACCAGTAGAATTTCTAATCAAGCGCGGGAGTTGTTTGCTAAAAAGAGTGACTTAGATTTCGAAGCTACTCCAATCTTCCGTAGGTGCTATCCGCGGTTTTGAAAAAGGTTGTCCTCTTTAGTTGGAACTTTTTCACTTCCATTGGACATTGGACGATACAAACGCTCACAATTCGAATACAATCGTCCCAACAATCAGGATATCAAGCCAACACACTTCACTCTACGCCTACCATCTTTCATCTCCCTCCCACATATTCTTCTCCTTGGGCCCGGTCGGCCCTTCCTCTTTGGAGAGCTCGTTCGGCATCTTGTTGAGCATGTTCTCCGCCGGACAACTGAGCCGCTGGGGCATACTCTTCACCATCCGCTCCGTCCCCGTCCTCGACCTGTAGATCACCGTCGGCCCCCACTCCCGCATGAACTGCAGCCACTGGGGCTCGGCCACGACGCCCTCTCCCAGGTACTCCGCCGCCACCACGCGGTACTTGACGCTGGAGTCGACGGACAGCTTGCTCCGGGCGGCCTCGTTCAGGATCCCGACCCCGAGCGCCGCCGAGCCCTGCAGGTACACGCCGGCGCGCGGGTAGCTCGCGTGCCCGTTCCGGGACGAGTACACCGCAGGCCTGTTCCCCGCGGCGTACTCCAGCTTGGCCGCGTCCACCCACCTGCCCCCGCTGTGCTGCGAGTAGTAGACGGCCATGAGCTCGCCGGTGAAGTTGCTGACCCGGAGCGTGAAGTGCTCCCAGTCGCCGACGTGCTGCCCGGTCGTGCCCAGCGGGAGGTTGATCGGGCCGAGCTTCAGCCTGGCCGGGCCGTTGAACGGGCAGAATACCCACATGGCCACGTCGGTGCACGCCCCGCCCATCGCCGGCTTCACGTGCGCGTACAGCTCCGCGCTCTCGATGTCGCCGCGGATGACCGCCTGCCTCCTCTTGCCGCCCGGTATGTCCATCCAGTACTCCCCGTCGTTCCACCCTCCGCCCGGGAGGTTGGACCCCTCGGCGTCGATCTCCACGCCGACGGCGCCTCCCCCTTTCTTGAAAATCTTGGCGCCGTTCTTGAAGTACCAGGCGACGGACGACGGCAGGTAGACCTCCTTCGGGTGGAAGTAGAGCGTGGGGCCGTAATGCTGGATCACGGCGTGCACCTGCTCCAGGGTCGGCATCGCCGACAGGTCGAGGTCGACGTTCTTGAGGCACGCGAGGCCCTGCTCGCCCGGGGCCGGGGAGGAGCACCCGTCCGCGGCGGCGCACCAGAAAGTGCCGGCGCCGATGCCCTTCTCCCGCATCCCTCTTTTCAGCGGCCTCACGCCACGCACGGCGAAGGCCTTGCCGGGCGACGCGGACGTCGGGCGCGTGAGCTGCAGGTGGAGCAGCGAGCCGTGCGGCTCGCACTCGTTGGTGAGGTCGGCGCGCACGCAGCCCACCGCGTCGAGCGGCGGCTTGCCGGGCTCCGTCGTGACGAGGATCCCGAGCGCCCGGTACCCCTCCGGCGGCACGGGGAGCCAGAAGTAGGCGTCGCTGCGGCCGTAGCCGACGCAAGAGCCCGCTCCCGCACTCGCGCCGGCGGCACCGGCAGTTGCGTGGAAGGCCCAGACGAGCTCATAGTCCCGCGGCGCGCGGAGGGGCGGCTCCGCGGAGCGCGGCGGGTCGGCGGCCCTGGCGACGATGAGGTGGCCGTGGAGTTTGCGGCTGTTGGGCTGGCAGTAGTGGCCGAGCAGGGTGAAGCCCTCGGGGACGCCGACCGGCCGGTAGAAGGTGGCGCCGTTGCAGCGCTGCAGCCGCGCCGACGGCGACAGGGTGCAGATTCTGTCGAAGGCCGTGGCCGCCGCGAGCTCCAGCTCCCCTCCGGCCACGCGGATCCTCCCCCGCGCGAACCCGCCACCTGCAACAATGGGAGAGGCACGTCGGTCGAACCCACACATCAATCAACGAATCAATGGAAACCAGAGCCTACTAGAGTAGAAACCAATAATGCGGGGAGGCGAAAGCGAAATCGAGGACGGGGACGGACGGTCGGCACGCGTACCTTGCGGCCACGTCGGGAGGGGCTCGGGGAAGGAGAAGGGCTCCGGCGCCGGGTCCTCGGCGGCGCCGGCGCCGGCGCGGCCAAAGTAGCGGCCCAGCATCTCTGTCTCGATTGGGTTCGTGCGGTGGTGTTTGGAGAGCAGAACGTGTCACCCAACCCGGATCGGCTAACCAACCACTACTCTACCTGGGATCTGGTGGAGACGACAAGATCTAGACCCGGCTGGCTTGGAGGGACAACTATCTATGCCAAAGCCATCCGGATGAGAACTTGAGAAGTGAACGGGATGATGCCTCGCTCGGCCTCTGTGTGTCTGCCCCGCGCCAAAAGGCAAATGCAGATGCCCTGTCCGCACCAACCCTGGATTGGTGGATATACGGGTACTGAATAAACGCTGGCGTGCTCTTTTCCGCCCCCATTGGACGACGCATCCCAAGTTTCTGCATCGGGGAGGTCGCGGGGCCGCGCACCCTCTATTTCAAAAAAAATAAAAATGAGACCAACCCAAAGGCTAATCCTCGTTGACATTTTTTGATAAGAGAAACTTCACGAGTCGAGACTCGAACTCAGATAGGCTGGCAGCAACGCCTAGCCAACGGGTCGACGCCCCGTCTTCACGCACCCTCTATTTCGAGGTGGCCCGTCCGTGCATGCTTTTGCCCGTCGGCGAGTGCGGTACACGACGGTCGGCGCCCAGATATTATTAGTACCTACTCGCAACTTTTGTGCACGGCGGAGCGGCTGGCACGTCGATATCGACACCGACCGTGCAAGGTAGATAGACAAGGCGGCGTTTGAACTGCCACTCTTGGCTTGAGGATCGAACATTGTCCGTGGCAACGACACAGGTGACACACAACAAAGCAAGCGTTGCAGAGGCAAACTAGCAATGGCAACCTTGTCCGTGGCAAGGACATAATAGAACCAATTTTGGTGATACTAGAACGACCGATGATAAAATACAGCTCTACGACAAACCCGACAACAGATTGCTTGGGGTGAACTCAAGAATGTTCATGATACAGCCAGCCTACGTACGGTTCATGCCTGCTTATCATGGGTGGAAGAAATGAATTGTATCATTACAGTATCTTCTAGTGTTTCTCCTCTGAGCGACTAGGTAGGTTATTTATCTTCCTTTCAGGGAAGCAACTCTTTCTGGGAGACCAACTCATATGCTTTGCTTCAGATCAGGGGCATCACATGTATGTATAGAGGGGATCATCAAGCTGCAAAAGGAGAGGGAATGTACCGGTTAGAGAATTGCAAATAAAGTTATGTGCCTGTCCTAAGGGCCAGTTCTTTTGGGCAATTCTCCCAGAATTGACCCCCTCCCCAGCTTCTCCCAGAATTGCCACTCCAGCTTCTCTAATTAGCTAGGAATTGTAAAAAAATATCAAGTGGCAATTCTGGGAGAAGTTGGGGAGGGGGTCAATTCTGGGAGAATTGCCCAAAAGAACTGGCCCTAAGTACCAAGTCTGGCACCGCAACTGCAACACCTCTAATTGCTGCTGGCGATGCAAAATTACAGTATCTATTGATGCATGGTTCAAGGCAAAAAGATCACATGGGGACGCGTCTGCGGACGTATAAGGGCCCAAATTTGCCCAGCCCGGTTTGTAAGATGCTCTGCCTCTTAACAATGGACTAGCATATGCATACCCAAGTTCACGTACCTACATGCCAAAAGAAGAATTTGATAACACGGCAATAGTAATGAATATCTTACGAAGAAGTTGATCAGAAATGCCATTCCCCAAGAGTACGTAACCAACGGCATCTGAAGACGACTTCTCTCTAAGAAAATTGTGATCCATAAATCACTCTTCACCACATTCTGACAATGCAAAGAATGTGCCTCTAGAACTCAAGGGCTCAAACGCCCAGGCAGAGTAAAATCAAGCAAGTCGATTTGGGGTGGGGGTGTTTCAGAGAATATGATAGTATATCCTTTATTAAACTAAATATATTGATCGAGCAGCGATCGGTGTAGTAGTACAATATACTTACTCCGTTCCTAAATATAAGTCTTTTTAGATATTTTAATATGGATCACATACGGAGCAAAATGAGTGAATCCACACTCTAAAATGCGTCTATATACATCTGTATGTAGTCCATATTATAATCTCTAAAACGACTTATAACGGAGGGAGTAGAATCTACTGCATTGATTTAGCAGTGTTGCAATAAGTCGATCAGTGATTGGTATTAGTACAATCTACAATATATCTACTGTATTTAGTAATATGTATTGGTAATATACCCCATGAATCACGTTCTTCTCAGGTCTGAAGAAGCAACCATTACTCATACAGTGCTATATTCTGATGAATCACTAAGTTGAGATACATTAAACCCACATGGCTTATGTGGTCAGCTATCTCAAAACTGAATATAAAAAATGTTAGCGTACATTGGAGAGGCAGTTTTTCCTGGAAAAAAAATGTTAGGATGCATGTCCACCGTCTATTAAGAACCCTCATTAATGAATCCTTTGGCTTGGTGTCTACTGTCTAGAGCCTAGCCTAAAACAAATAATCCTGATGATCAATGCACAGAATGATAGAAATCATGACAACTGTTAGGTTTAAAGGGTGTTCAACTATAGTGCACACTTCTTGGACATCAAAGCTAATAAACCCTTGTCCACATCAACAGACTAACACGAATTAGTTCAGATGGAGCTCAGCTGATCCTTAACAAAAGTATCAACACAAAATAGTTGTGAGAATTCTGAAAGCCAAAAGGCGATATATTCTCTGTTCCCCTGATACAGAGATTCAACACGTTCTCAGAAACACAAGGAAAAGCTAATGGGGCCTGCTACCGCAACTTCAAATTCGTAGACAGAACAAGGAGGAAACTAGCTAAATTGTAGAAATCATGACGACTGTTAGGTTACAAGGGTGTTTAACTGTAGTGCACACTTCTTGGACATCAAAGCTAAGAAACCCTTATCCACATCAACAGAGTAACATTAACTAGTCCAGATGGAGCTCAGTTGATCCATAACCAAAATACAAACACAAAATAGTTTGAGAATTCTCAAAGCCAAAAGGGGATATATTCTCTGTTCCCCTGATACCAAGATCCAACACGTTCTCAGAAACACAAGCAAAAGCTAATGGGGCCTGCTTCTACAACTTCAAATTCATAGACAAAACAAGGAGGAACACTAGCTAAACTGTTGTATTCTTGGACTACAGTCTAGATTCTATAATCTACACAAAACTGTTTCGATATACAGGCACATATCTAATGGCATTGAAGCACACTTCTGTATTCCAAAGTTCATGACAGTTAGATTAGGCGACAGTATTATTGAGTGTCCCACACGCCTTAGTGAACCGCACCCAAATCTGCAGATAGTTATTCTAGCCAATAATCAGAGTCATAAATCTCTACATTTTAGATTAGCACACGTGAACAAAAGCATCAAACCCAAGAATACGGCATCTAACAACTTAATGCAGCTTTAAGCCACTAATAATAGACGTAAATCTCATGCATCAATAGTCTGATCTTGCAAAAAGTCAAGCTCATAACTGCATCAGTGGATCCAGGATGCAATTTTAACAGAATCCACCATGCTGATCTATTCACTTGTATAAGATTCCAGAGGTGCGAAATCTAGCGCGCGTAGCAGCAGCGGAATAAAAATAAAAATAGAGCAAAAGGATCGATTTAGTACCTCAATTGGTTTTGGGATCGGGCATGGCGAAGAGGCCGCCGCCGGCCCCGGCGGCGGCGCGGGGCGGCGTGAAGCCGAGCAGCTTCTGGAGGTTGGTCCGTATGCTCATGGAGCAGAGGAAGTAGAGGAAGACCATGGCGCAGTCGGTGGGGTCGTTCCCGGGGAGGCCGCGGTGGCTCATGCGCTGCACGAGCGGGACGGGCGCGAAGGGCAGCTTGGCGACGGCGCGGCCCTCGAAGAGCGAGTTGAGGAGGCCGAAGACGACGAAGAGCACGGCGGCGACGACGGCGCCGGACTTGAGCTTGGCGAGGGAGAGCTCCCGCGAGGCGTCCTTGAGGCTGGACTCGACGCGGTCCATCTTCTTGGCCCGCGAGGAGGCCGGCTGGGAGGAGGGGGCCGCGCCGGTGCCGGAGGAGGTGGACTTCATGGAGTCGAGCTTGCGGGAGTGGCGCTCGATGGAGGCGCGGAGGGAGTTGTAGGTGGCGGTGCGGTAGATGAGGAGCCAGGAGATGGCCTCGCAGAGCACCGCCGTGGCGCCCGAGATGGCCACCACCGAGAGGCTGTCGCCGTAGCGGAGGGAGGAGAGCGCCGAG
>NC_041386.1:573003557-573043191 GCF_002162155.2 Triticum dicoccoides | reverse complement strand
TGGGGTGGGGGTGGGAGAGGGACGGGGCAGAGAGATTTCGATTTGGCTGCGGGGAGGGAGGAAGCACCGCGTTCGGGATGTAGTTTGGGCAGTTGGTTGTTGTGCGCGTGCGGTTCGGCCGTGTGGGCTACGGACACTCGATTGAGGGCGGCGAGGTTGCGGCGTGGCGGCTGACATGCGGGCCCTGCGGGGAGTTGGGAGGAAACTTGAGATGGTCTCCTTGAAAAACCAAGAGCAACCTTGTTTGGAAGAAAAAAAAACACTAGGCTGTCAGTTTGATGGCTTGGAAGCATGTCAAGTGGTGTGTCCAGTCCAGTCGCCATGTGCTAGATGATTCCTTTGAATTTCAGCTTTTTTTATCTGATTTTCCTAAGTGTTGGAGAAAAATTACGCGAAAGGAAATTATGCTTCTACAAGGAGCATTCATAGAAGCACATGTTTCTTCCGCAAACAAAATACTATACGGAAGCACATATTTACTTCCGTAAGAAGTATAGTTGTGCTTCTAAAAAAAAGTGCTACAAGAGAAGCACAATTTGCTTTCGCGAGAAGGTGCAAAATGCCTAGACGAGGAGCACAACATGTGCTCCAAAAAAAAGTTGAAAACCCTTGCTTTGGGGCTCCATTTATACTTTCGGGTTTTAGTTGTTGTTGTTTTGCGCAAATTGTTTCTTTTTACGGTTTTTTTGTATTCATTTTTATTTTTATGAAAAAAATTCATCGAAACCTACCAAAAAAATGTTTGGGCTTTAGACACATGGTTCATGAGATAAAAATGTTTTGAATAGAAAAATCTACCAAAAAATGAAAACACCCAGTGTCACACCCTAGCTAGTCATGCATTAGAGTGTTGCATCATGTTTACTCTTTCATCAGAAACTTGAAATGGGGATCTGTGAAACCCTCAGAATCATTTTTGAAAATGATCCAAATAAAAATTTCTCCAAAAGGGTCCAAGAAAATGCTCATGTTGCTCTCTGAAAATATTGGACAGAGATAAAAATCAAACCAATATTTTTAAGAGCTCATAGGTATTTATTTTGGGCATTTGGAATTAATGCATAAATATTTGCATTGGAAATATATTAATTATATATATTAATATATGTTCAAATATTATGCCAATTATAAAGCAGCTCTGGAATAATATATCTAGCTCCTGTAAAAATTGGCATAAGGTAAATAAATAATTTAATATATTATTTAAATCAAAACAAATGTCAGAAATTAGAAAACAGAAAATTAAATAACAGGAGGGGCTTACCTGGGCTCCTCCACTGTGCGGCCCAGCCAGCTGGCTGGCCCAGCCAGCAGGCGGCCCAGCCCGCCTCCCTCCTCTGTCGTCTTCGTCCTCGACAGAGGGAGGGGAGTGTGGCCGGTGGCGCGCGCGCGCCACCGCGCCACGCCACCTGCTCGGCTGCCTGCCTGCCCTCCCCTCCTCGCTCGATGCCCCGGACGACGCCACGCCTCCCCCCTGCTCTCTCTCACTCTCCCTCAGTTCCTCCCTCCTCTCCCTCGCTCTCTCTCTCACACGGCCGAACACCACCCTCGCCGCCGTTCGCCACAGCAGCCGTCTCCGGCCACCCCTCGCTCCCCCGACTAGCTCAGGAGCTCCGCCTCGACCCCCTCTTCCTCCCCACCGCTCCACGGGTCTCCGGAAGCCCTGCACCGCCGCCTACGTCGCCGTTCCCCTCCTCGGCCACCGGAGGTCATCGCCGTCGATTCGCTGCACTCCGGCCGTCCCCGAGCCCGCTAACCATCCCTGCAGCTCCGCGGTGAGCCACCGATTCGATTCCCCCTTGCCCCGTCGTCCCTAGCCTTCTGTAGCTGCCGCCCCCTTGAGCTCCGAAGCTCGACGCCGCCGGCGATGTCGCTGTCGTGGCCACGGTCACCGTAGCGCCCAACCGAGCACACTATCGTGCTCCACACCTCACTAGGAGCACGCAGCACGCACCAACGCCTCCCCAAACACCCTGCAACGCCGATTCCGACCGCACCCGAACTCCGGCCGCCGCTCACGAGCTCGCCGTCGACGGTACAGACCACCCCAGGCACGGCCACCACCACCGTTCGACGCGCGGGAGCAAGGGCTCTCCAACGAGCCCAAGCACGGCCTCGGCCGTGCCCTGTAGCGCGATCCCGCATCGCGCCGCCGTCTCGGGCCTCGCCGGCGTCATGTCGCCGTTGGGTTTGACCCACTTTGACCACGGCAGGACCCCCCTGAGTCCCTGACAGGTGGGCCCAGCCCTGTAGCTAATTAGGATTAGCGCTAACCACTGTTAGTTAACCCCCTGACACTGACCAGTGGGCCCCAGCGCCACTAATCCCTAATTAGGATTAATTTAAACCTGTTAAACCCCCCCTGTCACTGACGTGTGGCCCCCACACGTCAGGTTTGACCCCAGCCAGCCGCAGTTGACCACTGACGTCATGCTGACGTCATGCTGGCGCAATATTTATATTTCTGGATTTATTTTAAATCAGGAAATTCCAGAATATTATTTAAACTTCAAAAAATCATAACTTTTATTCTGTAACTCCAAATTGGACAAATTATATATGAAAAGTGATCAGAAAAATCCAATCTATCCATCTGTACTATTTTCATGCATGATCAAACAAGTTAAATTGATGTTTCAAGCAGGACAAGGAAAAGCACTTTAAAAGGCCATGTTTGAGTTTGAAATTTGAATCTTTGATTCAAATTTGTTCAAACCCTTCTGGTTTTAGTTGCATTAGCCCAACACACTCATATTACTATGTTTCATGCATGCATCATATTGTTGCACATTGTTTGGTGATGGTTGTGTATCGGTGTCCTTTGCGACAGGTTCTGCCTCCGAGGAGTACCGTGATTACCCTAACGAAGAACCGTATCAGTGCATCGAACCATCAGGCAAGCAACCAACCATTTGATCATATCGATACAATCCCATGTTCTCGCTCCTGCTCCCTTTTACTGCATTAAGACAACGCGTTTCAAACTGCTGTGTGCTACGGTAGTTGAACCCATTTCCTCTGCATGACCTGTCATTGCCACAGTAACTAGATGAAACCCACTAGCATGTGTAGGAGTTGATTGAGCCATATGTATGTGTTGTTCCTACCTTGCTATGCCTGCTATGCTTAGAGTCGTGTCAGGTCTGGTTCATCTGGGTGATGGCTAGAGTGAAATGATTATGTCGGTAATGAGAGTGGTGTGGTGAACACGATTTGGTAAAGGTATCGATGAGAGGCCATGTAGGAGTACATGGTGGGTTGTTTCATTGAAGCCGACCTTAAGCACTGAGATCTGTATGTGTGAGTTAAGATACAGCTACTACCATGCATTGGGCCCTGAAATATGACCCCGCTCGACTTCTTATTCACCCTAGCTCTCTGTCCAGGAGTTGCAAGTAGTTTCTGGTGTTTGTAGCCTACTGGAGGCCGTGGACAGCGCTGACCGTAGGGGTGGGCTGTGATGCGGTAGGTACGTGGCACGGTGTACCGAATACCCGTTAGGTATCTCGGGAACCCTGTTCACATCGTTCGGGGCCGTATGGGAAACCTCGGCCGGACTCCCTGCGGATGGAACCTGAATAGGCGATAAACCTGGACTAGAGGCTTAAGTGTTTAGGTAGGTCGTGGTCTACACCCACGTCGGCTTTCGCTTGAAGTCTGCCGAGCACATGTCGTGTGCAGACGCTAAGTGGTGGAAACATGTATGAAGAAGTACACCCCTGCAGGGTTAACATGATCTATTCGAATAGTCGCGTCCGCGGTAAAGGACTACTTGGTTGCCTATACAGTTCATAGACAAGTAAATGGAAACTACTAAAAACCTCAAGATAAGTGTGAGTGCCGAGGATGGCTCTTCCGTAGGAAGACGGAGGTGGATCCTCGGTAGTGTATTGAAGTGGTGAGTAGTGGACTCGTGTGCGCAAAACCATTTCAAGTTGGAGTATCGTAGGATAGCCTAGCCAAGAGTCAAAGCTGGCTTGCTGCAATAACTCCACCAACCCTTCTTGATACTATGCATGTATGTAGGATCTGATGTAAGTCTTGCTGAGTACCTTTGTACTCATGTTGCTATAATCTACATTTTTACAGAAGACGCTGCAACCCCTTCTGATGGGTTCTATGTAGACGTTGACATCAACGAGTAGGCTAAAGACCCAGGTGGTGACCCTGAGCTTGTGAAGGACCACGTAGTATAGCTAGGCTTTCCAAGCCTCTTTTATTTTACTAGTTGTCTGTACTCAGACAATGTACTTCCGCTGCTGGTTTGTATGACTGTATGACTTGTATGTTGGGTCGTGAGACCCGTACCTTTGTGTATGTTATGTATGGCTCCCTAAGCCTTAAATAAAGTACTTGTGTCGTATAGTCATGTTGTGATGCTTCGTTGTATTTGCACATATCGAGCATATTGTGTGTATGATTGAAATGCTTGGTATGTGTGGGATCTGACTATCTGGTTGTTTATCTTTAGTAGCCTCTCTTACCGGGAAATGTCTCCTAGTGTTACCGCTGAGCCATGGTAGCTTGCTACTGCTCTGGAACACTTAGGCTGGCCGGCATGTGTCCTTCTTCGTTCCGGTGTCTGTCCCTTCGGGGAAATGTCACGCTTTGAGTACCGGAGTCCTGTTAGCCCGCTACAGCCCGGTTTACCGGAGTCCTGCTAGCCCAGTGCTACAGCCCGGACCCACTTGCTGATGACCGACACGTTCGAAGCTGGGTCATAGATGCCTGTCCCTGTAAGTCTGTGCCACTTTGGGTTTACGACTAGTCATGTCAGCCCGGGCTCCTTATCATATGGATGCTAGCGACACTATCATATACGTGAGCCAAAAGGCGCAAACGGTCCCGGGCAAAGGTAAGGCGACACCCGTGGGGATACCGTGCGTGAGGCCGCAAAGTGATATGAGGTGTTACCGGCTAGATCGATGTGACATCGAGTTGGGGTCCTGACACCCAGATTGCAACAAGTCATGCCTAGCCTGAGAAGGTAGGGTGACATTTGTAAGGGATCCCCTTAATATAACTAGTGATTTCATTGAAAACCTATTTGCCGCCGCTGTGGCAAACCATCAAGGCACACCTATTGCTCGTATATTCCCTCAAAGAAAAAAAAAATATTGCTCGTATATGGGCCGGCCCACGTGTCAGTTTTGTATGTGTGAGTAGTCTGCTTTTAGGACCCTAGATGGTTCCTGAAACTAAACCAGTTTTTTATTGCGGTTTTCAGTTGTATTTTATAAAATGTTTGGCTTTTTTAAAAAAAATTGAAATTTTGAATTTTGTTAATGTTTCTAAAAAGTGTTTAATTTTTCTATGTTCATAATTTCAAAAAAATGTGTTTCAATTTTTTTGTTTGAAGATTCAAAAAATGTACTTGTTTTTAAAAATATGTTCACAAATTCAAAAGGTGGTCATGGTTTCAAACAATTTTGGAATTCTAAAACATCTTCTTATTTTTTGCAAATTATTCACTAATTTAAAAGGATGTTCACAAATTTTAAAAGTGTTTGCATTTAAAAGATTATCCACTTTGAAAAAAATCATGTTTTTTTAAATATTGTTTGGGATCTGTACCATCCCGAATCTCATCAGCTCGAGTGGCAAGCAGCGCGCGCTCGCGAGCATGATCTCCTATGCTTGGTACACCTCGCATGCATAAATTTTTGCGGAGTTTTCGGCTGCGTTTGGCAACAAGGTATTTTCAAAGTTTTCTGATAATACTGCGGTTTTTGAAAAAAAAAATAATTGTTTTGAATACTTTGATGCGTTTGGCTTTAGAAAAAACTGAAATTTTATAAACCACAGTATCCCAGAAACCATGGTATTTTTGCTGTATCGGAAAAAGAGGTCTGGACCTCTTTTTTCTAAACCGAACGAAGCGCAATCGACGTCGCCGTCTACGTCGAGATAATTATACCTGATGAGATCGCTTCCTACTTTTTCTCTGTCTGTTATCTCGTAAATCAATATCTATTATATCTCCTGCTTATTAGCCGAATTCGTTTGATCGTGTACGTATAGTCGGTCTCTTGGGTGATTCTTCTTCCAGCCGGGAGTACAAAGGGCGCACATACGTGCACATAGAACTTTGACCCGACTGTAAGTACATGCACGTATAGAAATAATATGATTACTGAACTTAAGTTGCCACGTGCTCTTGGTCAATCATGTACGTCCTGTTTAAATACTTGATCAAAACTTTGGTAAAACAGCAGCAGCCAAACACATGTAAAACTGAGAAAAACATTGGTTTTAAGAAACTGCAGTATTCCTTGCCCATCCATCAGAATACTACGGTTTTCAATTACCACAGTTTTCTAAAAACTTTGCTGCCAAACTACGCCTTCACTGTTTTTCAGGCCATAGTATTACTCACCCTGCTAGGCTAGCCCAGTCGGGCACTGCCTATGCGAATGGGCCACTATTTTGGTGCAAAACACGTCAAATAGGACCTCCTGGTTTCCTTCGCCCCTTGGTGTAGCTGGTTAATAAACTTTTTTCTTTAGAGAAAGCTTTAAATGATCCTGGCTTTGAATTTATGAAGCCATAAATCAGTTAGGAAATAAAACAGTTGAATAGATGCATTGGGGTTACTGGAGGAAAACCCGCGTCAAGTAGTCGGGGCTTCAGCGCCCACGATTGGGTTGGCCTGTTTTCCTTTTTTTTCTGTTTCTATTTTTCTTTCCTATTTATTTTTTATTATTTTCTTAAGAAATTTTAAAAAGTTTGTGGTTTTTATTTTTTTCAAAATTTTAGATTTTTTTTTCAATTCTGTTTATAAATTGAAAAAATAGAATTTTGAAAATTGTCCGCTTCTTTTTAGAAAATGTTCGAAATTTGTCAGAGGAATGGATGTATTTATCTGACAAATATTTCCGGATGGAGGGAGTATTATTTTGAAAGTTTGTTCACAAATTAAAACATGTTCAATTGTTCAAATGTGTTCACAATATTTTAAAAAAATGTTATCAAATTATGTTTGTAAATTTAGAAATATTTGGGGGAATTTTTGAAAAATGTGTTTTCCCAAAATCTGCACTTTTTCATAAAACATTCCCAATTAAAAAAAATCCAAATTTCAAACTTCCATCTATCTTTGGAGATAGTTCATTACAGTTTCGTGGTCTTAAGCAACCAGTAAAGCCCATCGGTTCTAGTGGCTAACAACATTCATTCAGCAACGAGAGGTCATGAGTTTGATCCCAGGCGATTGCTACTTTTTGACGACTGTTACGACCCACACAATACAACTACGCGTCTGCCAATGGGCCGGCCTAGTCGAAGGTTATCCCCTATGCGGCGCTCGGCAATCGGTCGTAACTAGCGTCATATAGAAGCTCCCGTTGCTAGAAATCAAACTCACTACATCTATAACAAGATACAAAGAATTGGAAAATAAAGAGCACAACTTGCTAAAGATGTAGCACTCCACGCAATGACACCGAAGAAATCTTGGCTGTAGAAGCAAAGCAAGGCACAACCGACCTGTTGGGGAACGTAGCAGAAATTCAAAAAAATTCCTACGTGTCACCAAGATCTATCTATGGAGAAATCAGCAACGAGGGGAAGGAAAGTGCATCTACATACCCTTGTAGATCGCTATGCGGAAGCGTTCAAGTGAACGGGGTTGATGGAGTCGTACTCGTCGTGATCCAAATCACCGGAGATCCTAGTGCCGAACGGACGGCACCTCCGCGTTCAACACACGTACAGCCCGGTGACGTCTCCCATGCCTTGATCCAGCAAGGAGACAGGGAGAGGTTGAGGAAGACTCCATCCAGCAGCAGCACAACGGCGTGGTGGTGGTGGAGGAGCGTGGTACTCCAGCAGGGCTTCGCCAAGCACCACAAGAGACGAGGAGGGAGAGGGGTAGAGTTGCGCCAAGAAGGAGAGAAACTCGTGTGTATTGGGCAGCCCATACCTCAACTATATATAGGGGAAGCGGAGGGGCTGCGCCCCCACCTAGGGTTCCCTCCCTAGGGGTGGCGGCAGCCCCCTAGATCCCATCTAGGGACGGCCAAGGGGAGGGGAGAGGGGGAGGCGCACCAGGGTGGGCCTTAGGGCCCATCTGCCCTAGGGTTTGCCCCATTTCCCTCTTCCCTGCGCCTTGGGCCTTGGTGGGGGGCGCACCAGCCCATCTGGGGCTGGTCCCCTCCCACACTTAGCCCATGCAGCCCTCCGGGGCTCGTGGCCCCACTTGGTGGACCCCCGGAACCCTCCTGGTGGTCCCGGTACGTTACCGATAAAACCCGAAACTTTTCCGGTGACCAAAACAGGACTTCCCATATATAAATCTTTACCTCCGGACCATTCCAGAACTCCTCGTGACGTCCAGGATCTCATCCGGGACTCCGAACAACATTCGGTAACCACATACAAACTTCCTTTATAACCCTAGCATCATCGAACCTTAAGTGTGTAGACCCTATGGGTTCGGGAACCATGCAGACATGACCGAGACGTTCTTCGGTCAATAACCAACAGCGGGATCTGGATACCCATGTTGGCTCCCACATGTTTCACGATGATCTCATCGGATGAACCACGATGTCGAGGATTCGATCAATCCCGTATTCAATTCCCTTTGTCTAGCGGTATTGTACTTGCCCGAGATTCGATCGTCGGTATCCCGATACCTTGTTCAATCTCGTTACTGGCAAGTCTCTTTACTCGTTCCGTAACACATCATCCCGTGATCAACTCCTTGATCACATTGTGCACATTATGATGATGTCCTACCGAGTGGGCCCAAAGATACCTCTCCGTTTACACGGAGTGACAAATCCCAGTCTCGATTCGTGCCAACCCAACAGACACTTTCGGAGATACCTGTAGTGTACCTTTATAGCCACCCAGTTACGTTGTGATGTTTGGCACACCCAAAGTATTCCTACAGTATCACGGAGTTGCACAATCTCATGGTCTAAGGAAACGATACTTGACATTAGAAAAGCTTTAGCATACGAACTACATGATCTTTGTGCTAGGCTTATGATTGGGTCTTGTCCATCACATCATTCTCCTAATGATGTGATCCCGTTATCAACGACATCCAATGTCCATGGTCAGGAAACCGTAACCATCTATTGATCAACGAGCTAGTCAACTAGAGGCTTACTAGGGACATGGTGTTGTCTATGTATCCACACATGTATCTGAGTTTCCTATCAATACAATTCTAGCATGGATAATAAACGATTATCATGAACAAGGAAATATAATAATAACTAATTTATTATTGCCTCTAGGGCATATTTCCAACAGTCTCCCACTTGCACTAGAGTCAATAATCCAGTTCACATCGATATGTGATTAACACTCAAGGTCACATCCCCATGTGACTAACACCCAAAGAGTTTACTAGAGTCAATAATCTAGTTCACATTACCATGTGATTAACACTCGATGAGTTCTGGGTTTGATCATGTTATGCTTGTGAGAGATGTTATAGTCAACGGGTCTGAATCTTTCAGATCCGTATGTACTTTGCAAATTTCTATGTCATCTTGTAGATGCAACTACTACGCTACATTTGGAGCTATTCCAAATAACTGTTCTACTTGGAGCTATTCTAAATTGTTGCTCCATTATACGCATCCGGTGTCTCTACTCAGAGCTATCCGGATAGGTGTTAAGCTTGCATCGACGTAACCCTTTACGACGAACTCTTTTACCACCTCCATAATCAAGAAAATTCCTTAGTCCACTAGTTACTAAGGATAACTTTGACCGCTGTCCTGTGATCCATTCTTTGATCTCTCTTGTACCCCTTGACTGAGTCATGGCAAGGCACACTTCAGGTGCGGTACACAGCATAGCATACTGTAGAGCCTACGTCTTAAGCATAGGGGACGACCTTCGTCCTTTCTCTCTATTCTGCCGTGGTCGAGCTTTAAGTCTTAACTTCATACCTTACAACTCAGGCAAGAACTCCTTCTTTGACTGATCTATCTTGAACGCCTTCAAGATCATGTCAAGGTATGTGCTCATTTGAAAGTACCATTAAGCGTTTTGATCTATCCTTATAGATCTTGATGCTCAATGCTCAAGTAGCTTAATCCAGGCTTTCCATTGAAAAACACTTTCCAAATAACCCTATATGCTTTCCAGAAATTCTACGTCATTTTCTGATCAACAATATGTCAACAACATATACTCATCAGAAATTCTATAGTGCTCCCACTCACTTCTTTGGAAATACAAGTTTCTCATAAACTTTGTATACACCCAAAATCTTTGATCATCATCAAAGCGTATATTCCAACTCCGAGATGCTTACTCCAGTCCTGAGAAGGATTGCTGGAGCTTTGCATACTTATTAGCATCTTTCAGGATTGACAAAACTTTCCGGTTGTATCACATACAACCTTTCCTCAAGAAAATCTTCGAGGAAACAATGTTTCGACATCCTATCTGCAAGATTTCATAAATAATGCAGTAATCGCTAATATAATTCCAACAGACTCTTAGCATCGCTGCGAGTGAGAAAGTCTCACAGTAGTCAACTCCTTGAACTTGTCGGGAAACTTCTTAATGACAAGTCGAGCTTTCTTAATGGTGACATTTACCATCATTTTCCGTCTTCCTTTTAAGATCCATATGTACCTAACAGCCTTACGACCATCAAGTAGTTCTTCCAAAGTCTACACTTTGTTTTCATATATGGATCCTCTCTCGGATTATATGGCCTCGAGCCATTTTGGAATCCAGGCCCACCATCGCGTCTCCATAGCTCGTAGGTTCATTGTTGTCCAGCAACATGACTTTCAAGACAGGATTACGTACCACTCTGAAGTAGTACGCATCCTTGTCATCCCACGAGGTTTGGTAGTGACTTGATCTGAAGTTTCATGATCACTATCATAAGCTTCCACTTCAATTGGTGTAGGTTCCACAGGAACAACTCCCTGTGCCCTGCCACACACTAGTTGAAGAGATGGTTCAATAACCTCATCAAGTCTCCACCATCCTCCCACTCAATTCTTTCGAGAGAAACTTTTTCTCGAGAAAGGACCTGATTCAAGAAACAATCCCTTATTGCTTTCAGATCTGAGACAGGAGGTATACCCAACTGTTTTGGATGTCCTACGAAGATGCACTTATCCGCTTTGGGTTCGAGCTTATCAGCCTGAAACTTTTTCACATAAGCGTCGCAGCCCCAAACTTTTAAGAAATGACAACTTAGGTTTCTCTAAACCATAGTTCATACGGTGTCATCTCATCGGAATTACGTGGTGCCCTATTTAAAGTGAATGTGGTTGTCTCTAATGCCTAACCCATAAACTATCGTGGTAATTCGATAAGAGACATCATGGTATGCATCATATCCAATAGGGTGCAGTTATGATGTTCGGACACACCATCACACTATGGTGTTCCAGGCTGTATCAGTTGTGAAACAATTTCCACAATGTCTTAATTCTGTGCCAAACTCGTAATTCAGATATTCATCTCTATGATCATATCATAGATACTTTATCCTCTTGTCACAACGATCTTTCAACTTCACCCTGAAATTACTTGAACCTTTCAATAATTCAGACTCGTGATTCATCAAGTAAATATACTCAACATCTACTCAAATCATCTGTGAAGTAAGAACATAACGATATCCACTACACGCCTCAGCACTCATTGGACTGCACACATCAAAATGTATTACTTCCAACAAGTTGCTTTCCAGTTCCATTTTGCTGAAAACGAGGCTTTCAGTCATCTTGCCCATGTGGTATGATTTGCATGTCTCAAGTGATTCAAAATCAAGTGAGTTCAAACAGTCCATTTGCATGGAGTTTCTTCATGCATATACACCAATAGACATGGTTCGCATGTCTCAAACTTTTCAAAACGAGTGAGCCCAAAGATCCATCAACATGGAGCTTCTTCATGCGTTTTATACCGATATGAATTACGTGGCAGTGCCACAAGTAGGTGGTACTATCATTACTATCTTATGTCTTTTGGCATGGACATGTGTATCACTACGATCGAGATTCAATAAACCATTCATTTTAGGTGCAAGACCATTGAAGGTATTATTCAAATAAACAAAGTAACCATTATTCTCCTTAAATGAATAACCGTATTGCGATAGACATAATCCAATCATGTCTATGCTCAACGCGAACACCAATCTCGATGGTAGAGGGAGCGTGCGATGCTTGATCACATCAAGCTTGGAAAAACTTCCAACACATATATTGCCAGCTCACCTTTAGCTAGTCTCCGTTTACTCCACAGCCTTTTATTTCGAGTTTACTAACATTTAGCAACCGAACCGGTATCTAATACCATGGTGCTACTAGGAGTACTAGTAAAGTACACATTAACACAATGTATATCCAATATACTTCTATCGACCTTGCCAGCCTTCTCATCTACCAAGTATCTAGGGTAATTCTGCTCCAGTGGTTGTTCCCCTTATTACAGAAGCACTTAGTCTCGGGTTTGGGTTCAACCTTGGGTTTCTTCACTAGAGCAGCAACTGATTTGCCGTTTCATGAAGTATCCCTTCTTGCCCTTGCCCTTCTTGAAACTAGTGGTTTCACCAACCATCAACAATTGATGCTCCTTCTTGATTTCTACTTTTGTGGTGTCAAACATCGCGAATATCTCAAAGATCATCATATATGTCCTCGATATGTTATAGTTCATCACGAAGCTCTAGCAGCTTGGTGGTAATGACTTCGGAGAAACATCACTATCTCATCTGGAAGATCAACTCCCACTCGATTCAAATGATTGTTGTACTCAGACAATCTGAGCACAAGCTCAACAATTGAGCTTTTCTCCCTTAGTTTGTAGGCTAAGAAAATCGTCGAAGGTCTTATACCTCTTGACGTGGGCACGAGCCTGAAATCCCAATTTCAGCCCTCGAAACATCTCATATGTTTCGTGACATTTCAAAACGTCTTCAGTGCCTCAACTCTAAACCGTTTAACTGAACTATCACGTAGTTATCAAAATGTGTATGTCAGATGTTCGCAACATCCACAGACAACGTTCGAGGTTCAGCACACTGAGCGGTGCATTAAGGACATAAGCCTTCTTATGAAGCAATGAGGACAATCCTAGTCCGCATAATTGCTACTATCAACTTTCAACTAAATTTTCTCTAGGAACATATCTAAACAGTAGAATTGAAGCGTGTGCTACGACATAATTTGCGAAGACCTTTTGACTATGTTCAGGATAATTAAGTTCATCTTATGAACTCCCACTCAGATAGACATCCCTCTAGTCATCTAAGTGATTACATGATCCGAGTCAACTAGGCCGTGTCCGATCATCACGTGAGACGGACTAGTCAACATCGGTGAACATCTTCATGTTGATCGTATCTACCATACGACTCATGCTCAACCTTTCGGTCTTCTGTGTTCCAAGGCCATGTCTGTACATGCTAGGCTCGTCAAGTCAACCTAAGTGTTTGCATGTGTTCCGAGGCCATGTCTGTACATGCTAGGCTCGTCAACACCCGTTGTATTCGAACGTAAGAATCTATCACACCCGATCATCACGTGGTGCTTCGAAACGACGAACTTTCGCAACGGTGCACAGTTAGGGGGAACACTTTCTTGAAATTTTAGTGAGGGATCATCTTATTTACTACCGTCGTTCTAAGCAAATAAGATGTATAAACATGATAAACATCACATGCAATCAAATAGTGACATGATATGGCCAATATCACTTTGCTCCTTTTAATCTCCATCTTCGGGGCTCCATGATCATCATCGTCACCGGCATGACACCATGATCTCCATCATCGTGTCTTCATGAAGTTGTCTCGCCAACTATTACTTCTACTACTACAGCTAACGGTTAGCAATAAAGTAAAGTAATTACATGACGTTTATGTTGACACACAGGTCATAAATAAATAAAGACAACTCCTATGGCTCCTGCCGGTTGTCATATTCATCGACATGCAAGTCGTGATTCCTATTACAAGAACATGATCAATCTCATACATCACATATCATTCATCACATTCTTCTTGGCCATATCACATCACATAGCATACCCTGCAAAAACAAGTTAGACGTCCTCTAATTGTTGTTTGCATGTTTTACGTGGCTGCTATGAGTTTCTAGCAAGAACGTTTCTTACCTACGCAAAAAACCACAACGTGATATGCCAATTGCTATTTACCCTTCATAAGGACCCTTTTCATCGAATCCGATCCGACTAAAGTGGGAGAGACAGACACCCGCCAGCCACCTTATGCAACTAGTGCATGTCAGTCGGTGGAACCGGTCTCACGTAAGCGTACGTGTAAGGTTGGTCCGGGCCGCTTCATCCCACAATGCCGCCGAATCAAGATTGGACTAGTAACGGTAAGCATATTGAACAAAATCAACGCCCACAACTACTTTGTGTTCTACTCGTGCATAGTAACTACGCATAGACCTAGCTCATGATGCCACTGTTGGGGAACGTAGCAGAAATTCAAAAAATTTCCTACGTGTCACCAAGATCTATCTATGGAGAAACCAGCAACGAGGGGAAGGAGAGTGCATCTACATACCCTTGTAGATCGCTATGCGGAAGCGTCCAAGTGAATGGGGTTGATGGAGTCGTACTCGTCGTGATCCAAATCACCGGAGATCCTAGTGCCGAACGGACGGCACCTCCGCGTTCAACACACGTATAGCCCGGTGACGTCTCCCATGCCTTGATCCAGCAAGGAGAGAGGGAGAGGTTGAGGAAGACTCCATCCAGCAGCAGCACAACGGCGTGGTGGTGGAGGAGCGTGGTACTCCAGCAGGGCTTCGCCAAGCACCGCAAGAGACGAGGAGGGAGAGGGGTAGAGTTGCGCCAAGAAGGAGAGAAACTCGTGTGTATTGGGCAGCCCATACCTCAACTATATATAGGGGAAGGGGAGGGGCTGCGCTCCCACCTAGGGTTCCCTCCCTAGGGGTGGCGGCAGCCCCCTAGATCCCATCTAGGGGCGGCCAAGGGGAGGGGAGAGGGGGAGGCGCACCAGGGTGGGCCTTAGGGCCCATCTGCCCTAGGGTTTGCCCCCTTTCCCTCTTCCCTGCGCCTTGGGCCTTGGTGGGGGGTGCACCAGCCCATCTGGGGCTGGTCCCCTCCCACACTTAGCCCATGCAGCCCTCCTGGGCTCGTGGCCCCACTTGGTGGACCCCCGGGACCCTCCCGGTGGTCCCGGTACGTTACCGATAAAACCCGAAACTTTTCCGGTGACCAAAACAGGACTTCCCATATATAAATCTTTACCTCCGGACCATTCCGGAACTCCTCGCGACGTCCGGAATCTCATCCGGGACTCCAGACAACATTCGGTAACCACATACAAACTTCCTTTATAACCCTAGCGTCATCGAACCTTAAGTGTGTAGACCCTACGGGTTCGAGAACCATGCAGACATGACCGAGACGTTCTCTAGTCAATAACCAACAGCGGGATCTGGATACCCATGTTGGCTCCCACATGTTTCACGATGATCTCATCGGATGAACCACGATGTCGAGGATTCGATCAATCCCGTATTCAATTCCCTTTGTCTAGCGGTATTGTACTTGCCCGAGATTCGATCGTCGGTATCCCGATACCTTGTTCAATCTCGTTACTGGCAAGTCTCTTTACTCGTTCCGTAACACATCATCCCGTGATCAACTCCTTGATCACATTGTGCACATTATGATGATGTCCTACCGAGTGGGCCCAGAGATACCTCTCTGTTTACACGGAGTGACAAATCCCAGTCTCGATTCGTGCCAACCCAACAGACACTTTCGGAGATACCTGTAGTGTACCTTTATAGCCACCCAGTTACGTTGTGACATTTGGCACACCCAAAGTATTCCTACGGTATCCGGGAGTTGCACAATCTCATGGTCTAAGGAAACGATACTTGACATTAGAAAAGCTTTAGCATACGAACTACATGATCTTTGTGCTAGGCTTATGATTGGGTCTTGTCCATCACATCATTCTCCTAATGATGTGATCCCGTTATCAACGACACCCAATGTCCATGGTCAGGAAACCGTAACCATCTATTGATCAATGAGCTAGTCAACTAGAGGCTTACTAGGGACATGGTGTTGTCTATGTATCCACACATGTATCTGAGTTTCCTATCAATACAATTCTAGCATGGATAATAAACGATTATCATGAGCAAGGAAATATAATAATAACTAATTTATTATTGCCTCTAGGGCATATTTCCAACACGACCATCCCAGAGGAGTTATGATCCAGGATGCCAAAATGCTTGCATAAAAGGTGTCATCATTGCATGAGATACTTCATGAATCTAGAAAAAAGAAATAACAAGGGGTTGTCAAGGTTTACTTTGAGAAGACTTATGATAAAGTAAACTAAAATTTCCTGTTCCATGGTCTGGAAGATAGAGGCTTAGTGATTAGTGGCTGGGCTGGTTTAAGACTATCATCTCAAGCAAGTATTACCAGAAATTATTTCCGAAGAACAGTCCGCTTTTGTGCCAGGAAGGTTGATCACTGACAATATCATTACGACATATGAATGCTTGCATTTAATGAAGAGGAACAAAGCAAAGAAAAACCAGCATTGTGCCCTCAAACTGGACATGATGGAAGTCTACGACAGAGTCGACTGGGCATATTTACAAGCCATTATGATTAAACTAGGCTTCACCTCTGGATGGGTGGACATTGTTATGGAAATGGTAAGCTCGGTAAATTTTCCAGTTCTGTTTAATGGGAAGAAATTTTAAAAATATTTGTGTTTTTTCAAATTTTTAGAAAATGCTGTTTTTTTCAATTTTGTTTAGAAACTGAAAAAATAGAATTTTGAAAACTGTTTGCTTCTTTAAAAAATTGAAATTTCAAAACAAAACAATAGAATTTTTAAAAAATACTCCTTTCGTCTGGTAATGTTTGTTAGAGAAATGGATGTATCATCTATACGATACATCCATTTTTATCCATTTCTCTGACAAGTATTTCTAGATGGAGGGAGTATTATTTTAAAAGTTTGTTCACAAATTAAAACATGTTCAATTGTTCAAAATTTGTTCGTAGTATTTAGAAAATGTTCATGTTTTCAAATTTTGTTCGTAAATTTAGAAAAAATTGGGAAATCTTTTTAAAAAAGTGTTTTCAAAAAACCATCACTTTTTCATAAAACACTCTCAATTTAAAAAAAATGCAAATTTCAAACTTCCATCTATCTTTGGAGATAGTTCATTATAGTGTCACACAATACATGCATCGACGCGTTTGCCAATGCGTCGGCCTAGTCGGGGGTTGTCCCATGTGCGGTGCTCGACAATCGGTCATAATGAGCATCGTATAGGAGCTCCCGCTGCTAGAAAGCAAACTCACTACTTCTATAAAAAGAAACAAAGAAAAGGAAAAAAACAAAGCAGAAATCGAACTCGGTGCCCAGGCTCATCTGCTTCCGCTCAGAAAAAAATCAAAATAAATACTAGAAAAATTCAAAAAAAATCTAATTTGTTTGGGGTGGTAGATAATTTGATGCGTGAGGTCCGCTCTAAATTTCAACTCATTTGAACACCTGAGCAGCTCTCAGCGAAAAAGACAAATCGGGTCAGAATAGTGCGTGAACAGTAAACATTTTTACAGACCCCGATTTTGTCTTTTTTCTCCGAGAGTTGCTCAGATGTCTAAATGAGTTGAAACTTGATGCGGGCCTCACGCATCAAATTATCTACCACCCAAAAAAACTTGGATTTTTTGAATTTTTTTAGCATTTGTTTTGATATATTTTTTTCTGAGAGGGACTGCAGATGAGCCTGGGAGCAGAAACTCCGCGTGCCAAACAAAGAGCACAACTTGCTAAAGATGTAGCACTCCATGCAATGATACCGAAGAAATCTTGGTTGTAGAAGCAAAGCAAGGCACAACCGACCATCCCAAGGGAATTATGATCCAGGATGCCAAAATGCTTTCATAAAAGGTGGTTTCATTGCATGAGATACTTCATGAATCTAGAAAAACAACAACAACAAGGGGTTTGGTTGATTTGGCACAATGCAATAGCTACTAAAGGAATATAATATGTTGAGAGGAAGTGCACTGGTGACCCTTTGTGTCGCTTTTGTCTTGAGAGAGGAGTCTTAATCACCTCTTTTTTGGGTGCTCTGCAGCGAAATATATATGTGCATTGTTTGTAAATGTTTGACCGTTGTATCTAGACCCATTTTTTCACTCAATATTTTTGGTGGATACCAAAATTTATCCCACAAAGCAGGAACCTGCATATTGTAGGTGTCGCTGCTTTGTGCTGGGCAGTTTGGAAACTACACAATAGAGCATGTTTTGAGAAAAAGTCGGTTCGACCTAGTTGAGTTTGTTTGCTATGCATGCTCGTTTATGTGTTACTGGGCAGGTCTACAAAATGATGGAGATCTTCTGGTGCTAGAGAGGGGAGCTAATATGCTACATAATGCAGCATTGAAAATCCATGATGGTAGAAATGTTGGGAGCAGGGGTGATGCACTAACGTTGGAAGCAGGAGAAAATTCAAATGATGAACATAATGGAGCTAAGAACGATTTTGACCATGAAGCCATGGAGGAAGATGTTTGATTTGCCAACGATGCTTTCAAAATGGATCATCATTTTGGCGAGCACATGTGAGTGTTGATGCTAGGGGTTATTTTCCCCCATGTAAAGAATTTGTTTTAGATGTTACTAAGTTCTTTTGCTTTGTTTCAGCAGCTAGGGGTGCATGCAGTAGTAGGTTGGTGCCTGTTTAGGCGTTTTTGGACCCTGTTTTATGTTCCTTGCAATTTTTTGGCTCCTTTAGTCGATGTTCCGTTATCTCTGATAGTGAATCCTGATCCGAAAGTTGGATCGAATGGAAAAAAGGAAGCCCTTTGGGATTGAAGGGATTCAACACCTTCTGAAAGGACATGCGGTGCCCCCATGTGTGGTTTTGGTAACATTGAGTTATATTTGAAGGATTTGTCCATAGAAATTTCTTGAAGTCCATGTGTTGGTTTCAAGGAGTTTATGTGTTGACTAAGGTGCTATTAAGGAATTATCCAAAGATTGGTCATGTGAGAGTTGAGCTTATTGCAAGCATATCTTGAAGAAGAAGATTGTGTGATCATTCATGCTAACCTTCAAGTCAACATTCAAATGAAGAGAGTTGGAAAGGTTCAAGGTTGATCAAGACTAAGTCAAGAGTGAATCAAGTTGATCCACTCACAAAGCATAGAAGATGTACCGAGAGGGATCAAGTGATCCCATGGTATGGTAAGCATTGTCCATTACACTTTGTGTACTAACCCATGATCTACGTGTGAGTTCTATGTGGGGTTAGGTTTGTTTCCATGGGTTTGCATCAAGAGGAATATCTCATACAACCCATGGAGGATGACATCAAGTGGTGATCGTCATCAAGTTTGCGGTGTGCAAGTTCAAGTGGAGCATCACGAAGAGATCATCTTTGAAGCTTGCCGCCCATTGTGGTGTCAATGGACTTGTGAAGGTGTGCCGAAGAGTGACTCACCCATAGTGAGTATGGGGGAGCAATCAACTAGCCTTCATCGAGCCAACACAATCAAGAAAGGTGGTCCAACTTGAGGGAGTCAAGATCATCATCATCTAGCTCAAGTGGACTTCGTGCAAGGCAAATGTTTGCCCTTGATAGGTTCTCTATTTTACCGGTCTCATGATGGTAGTTTGGAGACCGGGTTATAGGGTCGATTTTCGTACTATCAAGGGGGGCTCTCAAGTGAGTAGCTTGATCGTATCGTTTGTAGAGAGCTCAAACCATTGCATGCTTGCATCATCTTTCTTGGTTCTTGTTTGTTTTTCTACTTGTGATATTTTGAGCTTATGGTCATCTTCTTGACAAGCTCGAGTTCATCGAAAACGGAGTTCACATGCTTCTTCTATTGCGTTTTCGGTGTTGGAGGTTTTACCGGTCTTATTCGAGGAAGGGTTCTCACCATTTTCTTATGGGCCTTTTATAATTTGCTTCATATTGTTATTTCTATCAAGATTGTGTTATCCCTTATCGTTAGCTTTTCAGCAAACTTGGTTTCGTTGAATTCGGAGTCCGCTTGTAGAAGTTGTGTCAGTTTTGGTGTCCTTAAAAACGTTGTAGCACTCATGGGAGCGGTACTACCGCTTAGAGGGGATGTAATTTTTTACTACCGCTCTTGGGAGGGTACTACCGCTTGGATCGGTACTACCATGGCTACTTCCGTGGCTACTTCCGCTCTGGACCAAAAACTCGTCTTAAGTCCAGTGGTGGTAGGCATGGATATATATTTTTAGTACCGCTTGCAAGCAGTTGTACCGCTACCCCTAGCGGTAGTACCGCCCCGGTGGTTCTACCGGCCTTTTGCCTCCTCGATGGTGTTTTTCAAAGGGTTTCCACCGCCCTAGCAGTAGTACCGCTCCCATGAGCGGTAGTACCGCTCTATGCGGGTTATGAGCATAACAGTTGGATTTCCCCACCTATAAAAGGGGGTCTTCTTCCCCAATGAACCTTATCCTTGGAGCTCGTGTTCTTCCCCCATTGTTGACCTTCTTCGAGCTTGCTATCTCTCAATCCCTCCATGGATTCTTGCTAGTTTGGGGGGGGGGGAGAGAGGATATCTAGTTCCACATTTCCACCAATAAATTTCTCCTCTATGTGAGGGGAACCCCTTGGATCTAGATCTTGGAGTTCTTGGTGTTCTCCTTCTTGTTCTTCCTCT
The DNA here is from genome assembly GCF_002162155.2 of Triticum dicoccoides. Classification (NCBI taxonomy): domain Eukaryota; kingdom Viridiplantae; phylum Streptophyta; class Magnoliopsida; order Poales; family Poaceae; genus Triticum; species Triticum dicoccoides. The sequence goes on along the minus strand of NC_041386.1, from coordinate 573,022,501 downwards.
CATTTACCTCCCTAGCATTAGTTGCTTTGGTGGGATTTGAGAGAGAAGGACTTGGGCACTCTGTGTGCCCTTGCCATTGCATTTGGTGCATCGGTTTGAGTTATCCACAATGATACGTGGAAGTTACAAGTTGAGAAGCTTATTACTCTTGGGTGCTTGGTACTCTTTAGCTTGTTCCTCTTGGGTGCTTGGGAGCCCTAGATGGGTTGTGGTGTTCGGAGCTCAATCATTATGGTGTAAAGCTCTGGGCAAGCGTCGGGGTCTCCAATTAGGTTGTGGAGATCACCCCGAGCAATTTGATGGGTTTCGGTGACCGCCCCCAAGGGTTGCCAAAGGGTACGGGTTCGGTGACCGCCCCCAAGGGTTGCCATTTGTACGGGTTCGATGACGGCCCTCAAGGGTCCCTTAGTGGAATCAAAACATCTTGCATTGTGTGAGGGCATGAGGAGATTACGGTGGCCCTAGTGGCTTCTTGGGGAGCATTGTGCCTCCAGACCGCTCCAAACGGAGATTAGCATCCGCAAGGGTGTGAACTTCGGGATACATTATCGTCTCCGCGTGCCTCGGTTATTGATACATCTCCAGCGTATCTACTTTTCCTAACACTTTTCCTCTTGTTTTGGACTCTAATTTGCATGATTTGAATGAAACTAACCCTAGAAAAACATTGTTTTCAACAGAACTACCATGGTGTTGTTTTTGTGCAGAAATAAAAGTTCTCGGAATGGAACGAAACTTTGTGAGGATTTTTTATATCAACAGTAAGAATTTCTGGATCCAAGACCCACTAGAGGGGGGCACCTGGGTGAGCACAACCCACTAGGGTGCGCCCCCCTCTCCTGGCGCGCCTAGGTGGGTTGTGCCCACCTAGTGGCCCCGCAGACCCTGAAACCGACGCTATAAAATCCTATTTTTCCAAAAACAATCAGGGAGAAAGAATTATCACGATCCACGAGACGGAGCCGCCGTCACCTTCTGTTCTTCATCGGGAGGCCAGATCTAGAGTCCGTTTGGGGCTACAGAGAGGGGGGTCTTCGTTCTTCGTCATCACCAACCCTTCTCCATCGCCAATTTCATGAAGCTCCCCACCGGGAGTGAGCAATTCCTTCGTAGGCTTGCTGGTCGGTGAGCAGTTGGATGATATTCATCATGTAATCGAGTTAGTTTTGTTAGGGCTTGATCCCTAGTATCCACTATGTTCCTAGATTGATGTTGCTATGAATTTTCCATGCTTAATGCTTGTCACTTTGGGCCCGGGTGCCATGATTTCAGATCTGAAACGTTTATGTTATCACCATTATATCCATGTTTTAGATCCGATCTTGCAAGTTATAGTCACCTACTACGTGTTATGATCCGGCAACCCCGGAGTGACAATAGTCGGGACCACTCCCGGTGATGACTGTAGTTTAAGGAGTTCATGTATTCACTATGTGTTAATGCTTTGTTCCGGTTCTCTATTAAAAGGAGGCCTTAATATCCCTTAGTTTCCAATAGGACCCCGCTGCCACGGGAGGGTAGGACAAAAGATGTTATGCAAGTTCTTTCCATAAGCACGTATGACTATTTACAGAATACATGCCTACATTATATCGACAGACTGGAGCTAGTGCCGCATCGCCCTAGGTTATAACTGTCTCATGATGAATATCATCCAACAAGTCACCGATCCAATGCCTACGAATTTATCCTATATTGTTTCTGCTAAGTTACTACTGCTATCATCACTGTTACGCTTGCTACAAAATTACTGATATCATTGTTATTGTTACTGTTGCTACTGCTATTACTATCAAAACTATCATACTACTTTGCTACTGATCACTTTGCTGCAGATAATTAATCTCCAGGTGTGGTTGAATTTACAACTCAGCTGCTAATACCTTCAAATATTCTTTGGCTCCCCTTGTGTCGAATCTATAAATTTGGGTTGAATACTCCGCCCTTGAAAACTGTTGTGATCCCCTATACTTGTGGGTTATCAAGACCTTTTTCTGGTGCCGTTGCCGAGGAGCATAGCTACATTTGTCGAGTCACTTGGGATTACTATCATATTATCACTATGAAGAATCTGAAGGATGCAAGACTAAGAATTTTCCCTCAAAGACAAGGGAAGGTAAGGAATTGCCATCCAGTTCTGCTTTAGATTTAACTTTTGTTATAAGTAAACTTGCAACACCACCACATGCTATTAATTCTGATATGTCGCAAGTTATTGATGATGCTACTTGTGCTATGGATAATGCTTATGATGATGCTAGTACCTTGCTTGATAATGACGATGTGCCACTTGGTGAATTTCTTGATAAACAAATTGCTAGAGTAATACAACATGAATCTCCTGAAACACCTGCTAGAACTAGCCCTCCTAGATATGAATTGCCTAAGGTACCGGAAGGTTATATTCTGAGTGAGGAGACAACTAGAGATATTCTTGCTTCCAGAGATAGAGATGATCTAGAGAAATTATTATGCAAGTATAAAGAAAAATCTCTGAATGCTAGAATGAAATGTGATCCTAAATTTGATACTTCACCTATCTTTATTGATGATAAGGATTATGAATTCTCTGTCGACCTAGAGTTAATTACTTTGGTTGAATCTGATCCTTTCCATGGTTATGAAACTGAAACTGTTGTGGCACATCTTACTAAGTTGAATGACATAGCCACCCTTTTTACTCATGATGAGAAAACTCACTATTATTATATTCTCAAATTATTTCCGTTCTCATTAAAGGGTTATGCTAAAGCTTGGTACAATACTCTTGCTCCTGGTTGTGTGCGTAGTCCCCATGATATGATTTACTACTTCTTTGAAAAATATTTTCCTGCTCATATGAAACAAGCTGCCTTGCAGAAATTTTTTAACTTTGTGCAAACTAAAGAAGAGAGTCTCCCACAAGCTTGGGGGAGGCTTTGACAACTACTTAATGCTTTGCCTGATCATCCTCTTAAGAAAAATGAAATACTTGATATCTTTTATTATGGACTAACTGATGCTTCTGGGGACTTCCTAGATAGTTGTGCTGGTTGTGTTTCCAGGGAACGAACTATTGGACAAGCTGAAGAATTATTGAATAACATATTGAAGAACTACGATGATTGGACTCTTCCTGAACCACCGCCTAAACCCACTCCGAAGAAAAGGGGTATATTATATCTCAGTCCTGAAGATATGCAAGAGGCAAAGAAATCTATGAAGGAAAAATGTATTAAGGCCAAGGATGTTAAAAATTTACCTCCTATTGAAGAAATACATGGGCTTAATACACCACCAATGCCTAAGGTGGTAGAGGTAAATTCTCTTATGAAGTTTAATGATAATGATAATCCTCACAATATGCATCCTAGTCAATGCCTTTATGAGTTTGCAAACTACATTAGAAAACAAGACCGCTTTAATGCAAATGTTATGAAACAATTGAAATACAATTCTGATATGATTGCTCGCTTGAATGACTTGTTATTTAGAATATCAAATGATGTTAGAGGTGTTGGAAAGCATGCTTCTATGGTTCAAACTCAGTTAGAACAAGTTGCTAAATCTCAAAGAGAATTGCTTGATGAAATGAATAATAATATGCATGACTTTGTTGTTAGAGTTGCAACTAGAGGAGGTAAATCACTCAGGAACCACTTTACCCCGAGGAACACCCAAAAAGAATAGAACGGGATTCACAAAGAGCTAACACTGGTGCACCTAGTCCTTCTAAAAATAAAAATAAAAAGATAGGACTTTGCATACTTCTAGTGAACTTGAAATAGAGAAACCTCCTGATAATGATAATGAAGTTTCTACCTCTGATGTTGAAACTCAGTCTAGGAATGAACATCCACCTAGAGATAATGAAAAAGATAATGTTGATGTTCATGAAGACTCTCAACCCAATAATAAAGAACATGACAATGATGTTGAGATAGAACCACCTGTTGATCTTGATAACCCACAACCTAAGAATAAAAGGTATGATAAAAATGACTTCATTGCTAGAAAACACGGTAAAGAAAGAGAACCGTGAGTTCAAAAACCTATGCCTTTTCCACCCAAGTCAACTAAAAAGAATGATGATGAATAATTTGAACGCTTTGCTGAAATGCCGAGGCCAGTCTTTTTGTGTACTCGCTTGACTGATATCTTGAAAATGCCTCCTTATGCAAAGTATATGAAAGATATCATCACCAAAAAGAGAAAAATATCGAAAGCTAAAATCTCCACTATGCTTGATAACTTGGAGATGCGGGAATACCAACTATACCTTGCTCCATCAAAAAGAATTATGTGAAAACTGCTTTGTGTGATTTAGGAGCTAGTGTTATTGTTATGTCTTTCTCTTTATATAAAAGACTTGATTTGAATAAACTCACACCTAATGAAATATCTTTGCAAATGGCTGACAAATCAACTGCCACACCTATCGGTATTGGTGAGGATGTGCCCGTTGTTGTTGCTAATGTTACTATTTTGACTGACTTTGTTATACTTGAGATGCCCAAGGACAACAACATGTCGATTATCCTTGGTAGACCCTTCTTGAATACTGCAGGGGTTGTTATTGATTGCAATGAAATCAAGGTCACTTTTCATATCAATGGTAATGAGCATACGGTGCACTTTCCGAAGAAACAATTCCAAGTGAATGGTATTAATGTTATTGAAAAATCTCCGACAATCACTATTGGAAGTTTTCAAATACCTCTACCTACTGTCAAAAAGAAATATGAAATGCTTATTGTTGGGGACATTCATATCCCCATTGAGGTAACTTAGTGATTTACGAAAGTTCTTCAGTTTCATGCCAATCGGAAGTGGTTGTTAATAAGACTTGATCAACCTTATTAATGGATCATTTTTGAACGGTATGAAGTTGATGAATTTAGTAAGCACTACCTTATGTCCCTACTTTTTATTCTCTTTTTTATTATTTAAATAAAATAAAATGCCATGTTTTGTCTGTTTTCTGATTTACCCGTGCAATAAAAAATGACCCAAAATAAAAGTTCTCAGAATGCCTTGAAAAATCAATACGATTTTTTTTGAATTTTTTTGAATTTTGGTGCAAATAATACCAAAGGAAGGTGCACCAGGTGGGCACAACCCACCTGGGCGCGCCAGGACCCCCAGGAGCATCCTGGTGGGTTGTGGTCCCCACGTGGGCCCCCTCACTTATCTATTTATACCACATCATCACCTACCTCCAGAAAAGAATCTTCATTGGTCTCCCTCTCCCGTGTTCTTGCTCTCAAACCCGCGAATTTTGATCTCTTTGCTCGAAGCTTCATTTCCGAAACTGTTTCGGGGGATTGTTGCTTGGTATATGACTCCACCATTTATCCAATTAGTTTTTGTTTTAGTGGTTTATATTTTGAATTATTAGCTACTCTTGGTGTTGCTGTGGATGAGCTTGCATGTTGAATTCTTAGTGTTCTAAGTAGTTTGAATGCTTGCTTTGGCCTCCATGTATCCCTATGAGTAGTTGGTATCATTCTTGTGAAGTTTTGTTGAGAAACTTTTGTGGGCTAATACATTTCAGAATTTTGTTCATAGGAAAACCATGAATATCTTTAGGAAGTTTGGCTCCAAGAAGAACTCCAAGGGTGTTATTGGGGAGTCATCTGATAGTGATCTCCATCCTCGGAGGTTAGCGGAAGTACAGTCGTGTGAATGGCCGCACACCCCATTCCTGGAAGAGGCTGGGATCCTTCAGGAGTTCATGCAATATGCTGCTAATGCCGGCCTCACTGACTTCATCGCAGATGAGTGTGAACAGCACCAAATCCTCACAAATATCTTTGTTCAGAGTTTTACTTTCCTGCCTAGGAATAATCCTCCTGAAGTGAGCTTCGATTTATATGCTGAAAACCATCAGATACCACTTACTGAATTTTGTAACATATGCATGATCCCTTCTGATGGGAGCTTAGCCGAGCCTAGGCCGATTGAGTTTGAGGCCTTTTATTGCACTTTGACAATGGGAGATCAGAGAGGGGTGTCAGCTTCTACTGCCACTGGCTTGCATTTTCCTGTTGTTCGTTACTTTGCTCTTTTCATTGCAAAATGATTGCTTGCTAGGGAGAAAGTGGGTGCACTTAGTTCACCAGACCTTGCTGTTTTGCGTCGTTTGGCGGATCACTTCGAGGTCGAGATACGCCATCATGACTACCCTCTGACCAAGGTTTACTTAGACCGTGCTGCTATGGATCACCACCATTTTACCGATGATAAATCCCCTGATATTCCTATTCCATATAACCTTGTTTTTAGAATTGAAACTCATGATATTATTCCGTTGCCTGCTCCTGCTTTGTTCGATTCTGTTGCCAGAGGCAGATATAGGATTATGTCTGCGGACATCATCGCCTACCGGAACGCTCAGGCTGCTACAGAGGCGGAGGAGGAACCTCCACAGTGGGATCAGTGGATGCCCACTCCTCAGTACCCCTACTACCATCCAGACTACTAATCATCTACCAAGTTAGGCCAAAAGCCTAAGCTTGGGGGAGTATGTGTTTCCCACCGACATTACATTCATGTCCACTTATTCCATCTTGTCGGTGTTCACACTTTTCCATTGTATCATCCATGCTTAGATTTATTTTTCTTGCTTTCTTCTTGTGTGTTTGAAAAACTTTAGAAAAACAAAAAAAATAGTTGTAGCTAGTTTAATTTCCACACATGCTTAGTAGTAATATTAAAAAGAAAACCCAAAAAGATTTCCTTGTTCTTCTTTTGCTTGTTGGGAGCTTTCCCGTATAAATAGTTTTTCTTGTTTTTCCTTTTTATTTGCTTGTTCAAGAAAACCTAAAACTTTAAAAATATTTCAGTGTGTTTCTCTGAACTTCTTTTCCTTTTATTCGAGTTGTGCCAAGGAGAAGACCACGATGAAAATGCTGAGTGGCTCTCATATGAATAACTGTTGAATTAATAAAGAGCCCAATTTACCTTGTCTTCTCCCGTTGAATAAAATGTTTTGCAGAATCCAACTTAGTCCATGGCACTCTTGCACTATTATTATTTTCACATCGTTCTATCATGCAAGTGAAAGGCAATAATGACGACATTCGATGAACTGGCTGTGGTAGAGAGAAACTGGTATGAACTCGACTTGTTCTGTTTGTGTAAATATGTTTAACCTAGTATCCATGATTCATCCCATTATGATTAAACATGTTTGCAATGACAATTAGAGATTATAGTTTCTCATGCCATGCATAAGTAGTTGGGAGTGAATAATGATTTATCTTGGATACCAACATTGCGTTAAAATGATTATGATGTAGTATGATGATATGGTATCCTCCTCTGAATGTTCAAGTGGCTTGACTTGGTACATGTTCATGCATGTAGTTGAATCAAAACCAACATAGCCTCTATGATATTTATGTTCATGGTGTTCATATCCTACTCATGCTAATGTCAAATGTTACTTATGCATAATGCATGATCATGATCGTTGTTGCTCTCTAGTTGGCCGCTTCTCAATCTAATTGCTAGCCTTTGCCTGTACTAAGTGGGAATTCTGCTTGTACATCAAAAACCTTGAACCCAAAGTTATTCCAGATGAGTCCACCATACCTACCTATATACAGTATTACCCTGCCGTCGTAAGTAAATTTACATGTGCCACCTCTAAAAACTTCTTAAAAATTATCTTTTTTGTGTGCCTGGATCATTCATGGAACGACAGGAGGTGGTTGGTATCTTCCATGCTTAAGCGGGTTATTCTTAGGTCGAGTGTTTATTCACTCACCATCGCACGAGAAAAGGGAGGTAATAGGGATGCCTAGTCCCAAACTACAAAATACAAAAAGAGTTAATCGATTGAATAATCAAACAAAAACTCCCAATGGAGTCAAAACCTTTACTTTTTATCGCTTGGGAACCACCACTAGCTTATTTAGCATGGGAGATATTGATAACTGATAGTCGAGAAGTAAATGAGAAGGGTGCATGTCTCAAAATATCATTTATCTCTGTTTTAAAACTTGAGCTTTGGCACCTCTGCAAATCACTACTCCCCTCTGCGAAGGGACTATCTATTTACTTTTATGTTGTGTCATCACCTTCTAAAACAAGCGCTAGAACCTGAGAGCACATCTGTCATGACTTATGCATTGTGTGTAGCTAATGTTGGGTGCATCATGACAAGATCTTTTCTACCATGAATTACAATGTTTAGTCGCTGCTTAGACTTTGGAGGTGCTCTACATTTACGTTTTGCGGTCTTAGAAAGGGCTAGCGAGATACCACTATTGTCATATTATATCATGGTTGTTTTGACAACGTGTTGCCGTTTGAGATGTCTTATTATTGCTCGCTAGCTGATTATGTCATTGATATGAGTTAATATAATCTTTAAGAGTTATTGTCGGCATGGTTAGTTATAATGTTGGCTGAAAACCTGGGTTCTATTTGATGTCTACTACACAACCTTCTTCTTGTAGACGTTGTTGGGCCTCCAAGTGCAGAGGTTTGTAGGACAGTAGCAAATTTCCCTCAAGTGGATGACCTAAGGTTTATCAATCCGTAGGAGGCGTAGGATGAAGATGGTCTCTCTCAAGCAACCCTGCAACCAAATAACAAGGAGTCTCTTGTGTCCCCAACACACCCAATACAATGGTAAATTGTATAGGTGCACTAGTTCGGCGAAGAGATGGTGAAACAAGTGGTATATGGATAGTAGATAAAGGTATTTGTAATCTGAAATAATAAAAACAGCAAGGTAGCAAGTGATAAAAGTGAGCGTAAATGGTATTGCAATGTGTGGAAACAAGGCCTAGGGTTCATACTTTCGCTAGTGTAAGTTCCCTCAACAATACTAACATAATTGGATCACATAACTATCCCTCAACATGCAACAAAGAGTCACTCCAAAGTCACTAATAGCGGAGAACGAACGAAGAGATTATGGTAGGGTACGAAACCACCTCAAAGTTATTCTTTCCAATCAATTCGTTGGGCTATTCCTATAAGTGTCACAAACAGCCCTAGAGTTCGTACTAGAATAACACCTTCAGACACAAATCAACCAAAACCCTAATGTCACCTAGATACTCCAATGTCACCTCAAGTATCCGTGGGTATGATTATACGATATGCATCACACAATCTCAGATTCATCTACTCAACCAACAGATAGGACCTCAAAGAGTGCCCCAAAGTTCTACCGGAGAATCACGACGAAAACGTGTGCCAACCCCTATGCATAGGTTCATGGGCGGAACCCGCAAGTTGATCACCAAAACATACATCAAGTGAATCACGTGATATCCCATTGTCACCACAGATATCCATTGCAAGACATACATCAAGTGTTCTCAAATCTTTAAAGACTCAATCCGATAAGATTACTTCAAAGGGGAAACTCAATTGATTACAAGAGAGAAGAGGGGGAGGAGAACCATAAGATCCAACTATAATAGCAAAGCTCGCGATACATCAAGATCGTGCCAAATCAAGAACACGAGAGAGAGAGAGAGAGAGATCAAATACATAGCTACTGGTACATACCCTCAGCCCCGAGGGAGAACTACTCCCTCCTCGTCATGGAGAGCATCGGGATGATGAAGATGGCCACCGAGGAAGGATTTCCCCCTCCAGCAGGGTGCCGGAACGGGTCTAGATTGGTTTTCGGTGGCTACGGAGGCTTCTGGCGGTGGAACTCCCGATCTATTGTGCGTTTTGGAAGTTTTACGATACGTAGGTATATACGGGTACAAGGGGTACGTCGGTGGACCGAAGGGGGGGGGGGCACGAGGCAGGGGGGCGTGCCCCAGGGGGGTGGGCGCGCCCCTACCCTCGTGAGCACCTCCTTCATCTTCTGACGTAGGGTCCAAGTCTATCCGGTAGGTTTCCTTCCAAAAATAACTTCTCCAGTTGATTTTGTTCCGTTTTGACTCCGTTCTCGAAACACTAAAATAGGCATAAAATAGCAAATCTGGCTGGGCCTCTGATTAATAGGTTAGTCCCAAAAATAATATAAAAGTGGAAAATAAAGCCCAATATTGCCCAAAACAGTAGATAATATAGCATGGAGCAATCAAAAATTATAGATATGTTGGAGATGTATCAAGCATCCCCAAGCTTAATTCATGCTCGTCCTCGAGTAGGTAAATGATAAAAAAAATGATGTGGAATGCTAGTTGGCATAATTTCAATGTAATTCTTCTTACTTGTGATATGAATATTCAGATCTGAAAGATTCAAGACAAAAGTTCATATTGACATAAAAATAATAATACTTCAAGCATACTAACTAAGCAATTATGTCTTCTCAAAATAACATGGCCAAAGAAAGCTATCCCTACAAAATCATATAGTCTGGCTATGCTCCATCTTCACCACACAACGTATTCAAATCATGCACAACCCCGATGACAAGCCAAGCAATTGTTTCATACTTTTGATGTTCTCAAACTTTTTCAATCTTCACGCAATACATGAGCGTGAGCCATGGATATAGCACTATAGGTGGAATAGAATGGTGGTTGTGGAGAAAACAAAAAGGAGAAGATAGTCTCACATCAACTAGGCGTATCAACGGGCTATGGAGATGCCCATTAATAGATATCAATGTGAGTGAGTAGGGATTGCCATGCAGCGGATGCACTAGAGCTATAAGTATATGAAAGCTCAACAGAAGAAATTAGTGGGTGTGCATCCAACTTGCTTGCTCACGAAGACCTAGGGCATTTTGAGGAAGCCCATCATTGGAATATACAAGCCAAGTTCTATAATGAAAGATTCCCACTAGTATATGAAAGTGACAACATAGGAGACTCTCTATCATGAAGATTACGGTGCTACTTTGAAGCACAAGTGTGGTAAAAGGATAGTAGCATTGCCCCTTCTCTCTTTTTCTCTCATTTTTTATTTTTTTGGGCCTTATCTTTTTTTATGGCCTCTTTTCTTTTATTTTTTTTATTTGGGCTTCTTTGGCCTCTTTTATTTATTTATTTTCGTCCGGAGTCTCATCCCGACTTGTGGGGGAATCATAGTCTCCATCATCCTTTCCTCACTGGGACAATGCTCTAATAATGATGATCATCACACTTTTATTTTTCTTACAACTCGATACTTAGAACAAAATATGACTCTATATGAATGCCTCCGGCTGTGTACCGGGATGTGCAATGACTCATGAGTGACATGTATGGAAGAATTATGAACGGTGGCTTTGCCACAAATACGATGTCAACTACATGATCTTGCAAAGCAATATGACAATGATGAAGCGTGTCATAATAAAGGAACTGTGTAAAGTTGCATGGCAATATATCTCGGAATGGCTATGGAAATGCCATGATAGGTAGGTATGGTGGCTTTTTTGAGGAAGGATATGGTAGGTGTATGATACCGGCGAAAGGTGCGCGGTATTAGAGAGGCTAGCAATGGTGGAAGGGTGAGAGTGCGTATAATCCATGGACTCAACATTAGTCATAAAGAACTCACATACTTGTTGCAAAAATCTATTAGTTATCAAAGAAAAGTACTACGCGCATGCTCCTAGGGGGATAGATTGGTAGGAAAAGACCATCGCTCGTCCCCGACCGCCACTCATAAGGAGGACAATCAATAAATAAATTATGCTCCGTCTTCATCACATAAGGTTCACCATACGTGCATGCTACGGGAATCACAAACTTCAACACAAGTATTTCTCAAATTCACAACTACGCAACTAGCATGACTCTAATATTACCATCCTCATATCTCAAAACAATCATCAAGTATCAAACTTCTCTTAGTATTCAACACACTCATAAGAGAATGTTATTATTCTTGAATACCTAGCATATTAGGATTTTAAGCAAATTACCATGCTATTTAAGACTCTCAAAATAATATAAGTGAAGCATGAGAGTTCATCTATTTCTTCAAAATAAAACTACCACCATGCTCTAAAAGATATAAGTGAAGCACTAGAGCAAATGACAAACTACTCCGAAAGATATAAGTGAAGATTAATGAGTAGTTGAATAATTATGCAACTATGTGAAGACTCTCTAACATTTAATAATTTCAGATCTTTTTATTATATTCAAACAGCAAGCAAAGCAAAATAAAATGACATTCTAAGAATAGCAAACATCATGTGAAGAAGCAAAAACTTAGGATCAACCGATACTAACCGATAGTTGTTGAAGAAGAAGGGTGGGATGCCAACCGGGGCATCCCCAAGCTTAGATGCTTGAGACTTCTTGAAATATTATCTTGGGGTGCCTTGGGCATCCCCAAGCTTGAGCTTTTGTGTCTCATTAATTCCTCTCATATCACGGTCTCCCTAAATCTCAAAAGCTTCATCCACACAAAACTCAACAAGGACTCGTGAGATAAGTTAGTATAAACCATTGCCAAAACCTTATCATACTCTACTGTAGCAAATCCCTAAAATTATTATTTAACATTGCATACTAAATGTCTCTGCATATTTAATAGTCCTATCCTCAAATAGAATCATTAAAGAAGCAAACATATGTAAACAATGCAAACATAACAGCAATCTGCCTAAACAGGACAGTCTGTAAAGAATGCAGCAACATCCATACTTCCCTAGCTCCAAAAATTACGAAAGAAAATTACCACTGTATTAAATTTATCAGAGCTTAATATGCAAAAGGTTTCATCATTTTATCACATTCTGACTTTTCTAGGGAATTATTGCAACAGCGGTAAACTTTCTGTTTTCAAACAGCAACATGTATACTTGTAACATAGGCATAGTAAAGGCTATCAATGCCACTTTTATTGAAATAAAATATGCAAAATATTGTTTTAAATAACAGCAAGCAAATCCTAAAAAAATAAATTGACACTCCAAGCAAAACACATATCATGTGGCGAATAAAAATATAGCTCCAAGTAAAGTTACCGATGAACGAAGACGAAAGAGGGGATGTCTTCCGGGGCATCCCCAAGCTTAGGCTCTTGGTTGTCCTTGAATATTACCTTGGGGTGACTTGGGAATCCCAAATCTTAGGATCTTACCACTCCTTGTTCCATAGTCCATCGAATCCTTACCCAAAACTTGAAAACTTCACAACACAAAACTTAAAGTAGAAAACTCGTAAGCTCCGTTAGTATAAGAAAGTAAATCACCAGTTCATGGTACTTTAATGAACTCATTCTTTATTTATATTGGTGTTAAAACTACTGTATTCTAACTTCTCTATGGTTTATAAACTATTTTACTAGCCATAGATTCATCAAAATAAGTAAACAACACACGAAAAACAGAATCTGTCAAAAACAGAACAGTCTGTAGTAATCTGAATCAAACGTATACTTATGGAACTCATAAAATTCTAAAATAAATTTCTGGACCTGAGTAATTTATCTATTAATCATATGCAAAAAGAATTAACTAAATATCACTCTCCAAATAAAAATGGCAGCAATTCTCGTGAGCGCTAAAGTTTCTGTTTTTGACAGCATGATCAACAAGACTTTCCCCAAGTCTTCCCAAAGGTTCTACTTGGCACAAACACTAATTAAAAGCATAAAACCACATATAAACATAGGCTAGATGAATTATTTATTACTAAACAGGAACAAAAATCAAGGAATAAAAATAAAGTTGGGTTGTCTCCCAACAAGCGCTATTGTTTAACGCCCCTAGCTAGGCATGATGATTTCAATGATGCTCACATAAAGGATAAGAATTGAAACATAAAGAGAGCATCATGAAGAATATAACTAAAACATTTAAGCCTAACCCACTTCCTATGCATAGTGATTTTGTGAGCAAACAACTTATGGGAACAATAATCAACTAGCATAGGAGGGCAAAACAAGCATAACTTCGAAACTTTAAGCACATAGAGAGGAAACTTGATATTATTGCAATTCCTACAAGCATATATTCCTCCCTCATAATGATTTTCAGTAGCATCATGAATGAATTCAACAATATAACCAGTACCTAAATCATTCTTTTCATGATCTACAAGCATAGAAAATTTATTACTCTCCACATAAGCAAAATTCTTCTCAAGAATGATAGTGGGAGCAAACTCAACAAAATAACTATCATGTGATTGAAAATTAAGATCAAGATGACAAGTTTCATGGTTATCATTATTCTTTAAAGCATACGTGTCATCACAATAATCATCATAGATAGGAAGCATGCTTTCATCATAGTAAATTTGCTCATCAAAGCTTGGGGGACAAAAAATATCATCTTCATCAAACATACCTTCCCCAAGCTTGTGGCTTTGCATATCATTAGCATCATGGATATTCAAGGAATTCATACTAACAACATTGCAATCATGCTCATCATTCAAATATTTAGTGCCAAACATTCTAATGCATTCTTCTTCTAGCACTTGAGCACAATTATCGGAATCCTTATTCTCATGATAGATATTAAAAAGATAAAGCGTAAGAGGCAAACTTAATTCCATTTTTTGTAATTTTCTTTTATAAACTAAACTAGTGATAAAAAAAGAAATTAAAAGACTCAATTGCAAGATCTAAAGATATACCTTCAAACACTCACCTCCCCAGCAACGGCGCCAGAAAAGAGCTTGATGTCTAATACACAACCTTCTTCTTGTAGATGTTGTTGGGCCTCCAAGTGGAGAGGTTGTAGGACAGTAGAAAATTTCCCTCAAGTGGATGACCTAAGGTTTATCAATCCGTAGGAGGCATAGGATGAAGATGGTCTCTCTCAAGCAACCCTGCAACCAAATAACAAAGAGTCTCTTGTGTCCCCAACACATCCAATACAATGGTAAATTGTATAGGTGCACTAGTTTGGCGAAGAGATGGTGAAACAAGTGGTATATGGATAGTAGATAAAGGTATTTGTAATCTGAAATAATAAAAACAGCAAGGTAGCAAGTGATAAAAGTGAGTGTAAACGGTATTGCAATGTGTGGAAACAAGGCCTAGGGTTCATACTTTCGCTAGTGTAAGTTCCCTCGACAATACTAACATAATTGGATCACATAACTATCCCTCGACATGCAACAAAGAGTCACTCCAAAGTCACTAATAGCGGAGAACGAACGAACGAAGAGATTATGGTAGGGTATGAAACCACCTCAAAGTTATTCTTTCCAATCAATCCGTTGGGCTATTCCTATAAGTGTCACAAATAGCCCTAGAGTTCGTACTAGAATAACACCTTAAGACACAAATCAACCAAAACCCTAATGTCACCTAGATACTCCAATGTCACCTCAAGTATCCGTGGGTATGATTATACGATATGCATCACACAATCTCAGATTCATCTATTCAACCAACACATAGGACCTCAAAGAGTGCCCCAAAGTTCTACCGGAGAATCACGATGAAAACGTGTGCCAACCCCTATGCATAGGTTCATGGGCGGAACCCTCAAGTTGATCACCAAAACATACATCAAGTGAATCACGTGATATCCCATTGTCACCACAGATATCCACGACAAGACATACATCAAGTGTTCTCAAATCTTTAAAGACTCAATCCGATAAGATTACTTCAAAGGGGAAACTCAATTGATTACAAGAGAGAAGAGGGGGAGGAGAAACATAAGATCCAACTATAATAGCAAAGCTCGCGATACATCAAGATCGTGCCAAATCAAGAACACGAGAGAGATAGAGAGAGATCAAACACATAGCTACTGGTACATACCCTCAGCCCGAGGGAGAACTACTCCCTCCTCGTCATGGAGAGGACCGGGATGATGAAGATGGCCACCGGGGAAGGATTTCCCCCTCCGGCAGGGTGCCGGAACGGGTCTAGATTGGTTTTCGGTGGCTACGGAGGCTTCTGGCGGCGGAACTCCCGATTTATTGTGCATTCTGGAAGTTTTACGATACGTAGGTATGTATGGGTACAAGGGGTACGTCGGTGGACCGAAGAGGGGGCCACGAGGCAGGGGGCGCGCCCCAGGGGGGTGGGCGCCCCCCTACCCTCGTGAGCACCTCCTTCATCTTCTGGCGTAGGGTCCAAGTCTATCCGGTAGGTTTCCTTCCAAAAATAACTTCTCCAGTTGATTTCGTTCCGTTTTGACTCCGTTTGATATTCCTTTTCCTCGAAACACTGAAATAGGCATAAAACAACAAATTTGGGCTGGGCCTCCGGTATAGGTTAGTCCCAAAAATAATATAAAAGTGGAAAATAAAGCCCAATATTGCCCAAAACAGTAGATAATATAGCATGGAGCAATCAAAAATTATAGATACGTTGGAGACGTATCACTATTTAAGCTTATTTATGCAAACAAGAGCAAAAGAGTTCGTAAAAGTTTTTCTTTTTCAGTTTCAGTTTATCAACTGAATTGCTTGAGGACAAGCAAATGTTTAAGTTTGGGGGAGTTGATACGTCTCGAGCGTATATACTTTTCCTAACACTTTTCCTCTTGTTTTGGGCTCCAATTTGCATGATTTGAATGAAACTAACCCCGGATTGACGCTGTTTTCAGCAGAACTACCACGGTGTTATTTTTGTGCAGAAATAAATGTTCTCGGAATGGAACGAAACTTTGCGAGGATTTTTATATGAATAATAAGAATTTCTGGAGCCAAGACCCACCAGAGGGGGGCACCTGGGTGAGCACAACCCACTAGGGGGCGCCCCCCTCTCCTGGCGCGCCCAGGTGGGTTATGCCCACATGGTGGCCACGCATACCCTAAAACCGACGCTATAAAATCCTATTTTTTCAGAAAAAAATCAGGGAGAAAGAATTATCATGGTCCATGAGACGAAGCCGCCGTCACCTCCTGTTCTTCATCGGGAGGCCAGATCTGGAGTCCGTTTGGGGCTCCGGAGAGGGGGATCTTCATTCTTCGTCATCACCAACCCTTCTCCATCGCCAATTCCATGATGCTCCCCACCGGGAGTGAGTAATTCCTTCGTAGGTTCGCTGGTCAGTGAGGAGTTGGATGAGATTCATCATTTAATCGAGTTAGTTTTGTTAAGGCTTGATCCCTAGTATCCACTATGTTCCTAGATTGATGTTGCTATGACTTTGCCATGCTTAATGCTTGTCACTTTGGGCCCGGGTGCCATGATTTCAGATATGAACCATTTATGTTATCACCATTATATCCATGTTCTAGATTCGATCTTGCAAGTTATAGTCACCTACTACGTGTTATGATCCAGCAACCCCGAAGTGACAATAGTCGGGACCAGTCCCGGTGATGACCGTAGTTTGAGGAGTTCATGTATTCACTATGTGTTAATGCTTTGTTTCGGTTCTCTATTAAAAGGAGGCCTTAATATCCCTTAGTTTCCAATAGGACCCCACTACCACGGGAGGGTAGGACAAAAGATTTTATGCAAGTTCTTTCCATAAGCATGTATGACTATTTACGGAATACATGCCTACATTATATCGACGAACTGGGGCTAGTGTCATATCACCCTAGGTTATAACAGTCTCATGATGAATGTCATCCAACAAGTCACCGATTCAATGCCTACGAATTTATCCTATATTGTTTCTACTAAGTTACTACTGCTATCATCACTGTTACGCTTGCTACAAAATTACTGTTATCACTGTTACAGTTACTGTTGCTACTGGTATTACTATGAAAACCATCATACTACTTTGCTACTGATCACTTTTCTGCAGATAATTAAGCTCCAGGTGTGGTTGAATTGACAACGCAGCTGCTAATACCTTCAAATATTCTTTGGCTCCCCTTGTGTCGAATCTATAAATTTGGGTTGAATACTCTACCCTCGAAAACTGTTGCGATCCCCTATACTTGTGGGTTATGAGTTATCTCTTACCCGAGCCCTTTACTTATGCACTTTACTTTGTGATAGCCATATTATTTCTTGTCATATATCTTGCTATCACTTAGTTATTTATCTTGTGTAGCATAAGTTGTTGGTGCACATAGGTGAGCCTAGTTATTGTAGGTTTTGTGCTTGACAAATTAACCACTAGGCTTATTCTGAAGGAAGTATGCCGTAGAGGCAATAATAAAGTTGTTATTTATATTTCCTTATATCGTGATAAATGTTTATTATTCATGCTAGAATTGTATTAACTGGAAACTTAGTACATGTGTGAATACATAGACAAACAGAATATCCCTAGTATGCCTCTACTAGACTAGCTCGTTAATCAAAAATGGTTAAGTTTCCTAGCCATAGACATGTGTTGTTATTTGATGAACGGGATCACATCATTATAGAATGATGTGATGGACAAGACCCACCTGTTAGCTTAGCACTATGATCTTTTAGTTTATTGCTATTGCTTTCTTCATGACTTATACATGTTCCTATGACTATGAGATTATGCAACTCCTGAATAATGGAGGAAACTTAGTGTGCTATCAAATGTCACAACGTAACTGGGTGATTATAAAGATGCTCTACAGGTGTCTCCGATGGTGTTGAGTTGGCATAGATCGAGATTAGTATTTGTGACTCCGATTGTTGAAGAGGTATCTATGGGCCCTCTCGGTAATGCACATCACTATAAGCCTTGCAAGCAATGTGAATACTGAGTTAGTTACAAGATGATACATTACAGAACGAGTAAAGAGACTTGCTGGCAACGAGATTGAACTCGATATGATGATACCGAAGATCGAATCTCGGGCAAGTAACATACCGATGCCAAAGGGAACAACGTATGTTGTTGTGCTGTTTGACCGATAAAGATCTTCATAGAATATGTAGGAGCCAATATGAGCATCCAGGTTCCGCTATTGGTTATTGACCGGAGATGTGTCTCGGTCATGTCTACATAGTTCTCGAACCCGTAGGGTCCGCACGCTTAACATTCGATGACGATTGGTATTATGAGTTTATGTGATTTGACGTACCGAAGGTTGTTCGGAGTCCTGGATGAGATCACGGACATGACGAGGAGTCTCGAAATGGTCGAGACATAAATAATGATATATTGGACCATGTTGTTCGGACACCAGAAGTGTTCTGGAGAGTTTCGGATAAAACTGGAGTGCCGAAGGGTTACC
>NC_041386.1:572908753-573003204 GCF_002162155.2 Triticum dicoccoides | reverse complement strand
AGTTATTGTTGGGAAACGTAGTAATTTCAAAAAAATTCCTACGCACACGCAAGATCATGGTGATGCATAGCAGCGAGAGGGGAGAGTGTGTCCACGTACCCTCGTAGACCGAAAGCGGAAGCGTTAGCACAACGCGGTTGATGTAGTCGTATGTCTTCACGATCCAACCGATCAAGTACCGAACGCACAACACCTCCGAGTTCTGCACACGTTCAACTCAATGACATCCCTCGAACTCTGATGCAGCCGAGCTTTGAGGGAGAGTTCCGTCAGCACGACGGTGTGCTGACGATGTTGATGTTCTACCATTGCAGGGCTTCGCCTAAGCACCGCTACGATATTATCGAGGTGGACTATGGTGGAGAGGGGCACCGCACATGGCTAAAAGATCCAAGGGATCAATTGTTGTGTCTATGGGGTGCCCCTCTCCTCCGTATATAAAGGAGGGGAGGAGAGGCTGGCCAGGGGGAGGAGGCGCGCCCAAGGGGGGAGTCCTACTCCCACCGGGAGTAGGACTCCTCCTTTTCCTATTTGGAGAGGGAGAGGGAAGGAAGAGGAAGGAGAGAGTAAGGAAAGGGGGGGTCGGGCCCCCTCCCAATTCGGATTGGGCTTGGGGGGGGGGCACCCCCTCCCTTGCTCCTTTCCCCTCCTTTCCACTAAAGCCCATTAAGGCCCATATACCTCCCCGGGGGTTCCGATAACCTCCCGGTGCTCCGGTATTATTCCGATCTCACCCGGAACCATTCCGGTATCCAAATATAGTCGTCCAATATATCGATCTTTATGTCTCAAACATTTCGAGACTCCTCGTCATGTCCATGGTCACATCCGGGACTCTGAACTACCTTTGGTACATCAAAAACCATAAACTCATAATATAACCGTCATCGAAGTTTAAGCGTGCAGACCCTACGGGTTTGAGAACTATGTAGACATGACCGAGACACATCTCCGGTCAATAACCAATAGCGGAACCTGGATGCTCATATTGGCTCCTACATATTCTACGAAGATCTTTATCGGTCAAACCGCATAACAACATACGTTTGTTCCCTTTGTCATCGGTATGTAACTTGCCCGAGATTCGATCGTCGGTATCTCAATACCTAGTTCAATCTCGTTACCGGCAAGTCTCTTTACTCGTTCCATAACACATCATCCCGCAACTAACTCATTAGTTGCAATGCTTGCAAGGATTAAGTGATGTGTATTATCGAGTGGGCCCAGAGATACCTCTCCGACAATCGGAGTGACAAATCCTAATCTCGAAATACGCCGACCCAACAAGTACCTTCGGAGACACCTGTAGAGCACCTTTATAATAACCCAGTTACGTTGTGACGTTTGGTAGCACACAAAGTGTTCCTCCGGTAAACGGGAGTTGCATAATCTCATAGTCATAGGAACATGTATAAGTCATGAAGAAAGCAATAGCAACAAACTAAACGATCAAGTGCTAAGCTAACGGAATGGGTCAAGTCAATCACATCATTCTCCTAATGATGTGATCTCATTAATCAGATGACAACTCTTTGTCTATGGCTAGGAAACATAATCATCTTTGATCAACGAGCTAGTCAAGTAGAGGCATACTAGTGACACTCTGTTTGTCTATGTATTCACACATGTATTATGTTTCCGGTTAATACAATTCTAGGATGAATAATAAACATTTATCATGATATAAGGAAATAAATAATAACTTTATTATTGCCTCTAGGGCATATTTCCTTCAGTCTCCCTCTTGCACTAGAGTCAATAATCTAGATTACACAGTAATGATTCTAACACCCATGGATCCTTGGTGCTGATCATGTTTTGCTCGTGGAAGCGGCTTAGTCAATGAGTCATCAACATTTAGATCCGTATGTATCTTGCAAATCTCTATGTCTCCCACCTGGACTTGATCCCGGATGGAGTTGAAGTGTCTCATGATGTGCTTGGTTCTCTTGTGAAATCTGGATTCCTTTGCCAAAGCAATTGCACCAGTATTGTCACAAAAGATTTTCATTGGACCCGATGCACTAGGTATGACACCTAGATCGGATATGAACTCCTTCATCCAGACTCCTTCATTTGCTGCTTCCGAAGCAGCTATGTACTCCGCTTCACCTGTAGATCCCGCTACGACGCTTTGTTTAGAACTGCACCAACTGACAGCTCCACCATTTAATAAAAACACGTATCCGGTTTGCGATTTAGAATCTTCCGGATCAGTGTCAAAGCTTGCATCGACATAACCATTTACGACGAGCTCTTTGTCACCTCCATAAACGAGAAACACATCCTTCGTCCTTTTCAGGTATTTCAGGATGTTCTTGACCACTGTCCAGTGATCCACTCCTGGATTACTTTGGTACCTCCCTGCTAAACTAATAGCAAGGCAGACATCAGGTCTAGTACACAACATTGCATACATGATAGAGCCTATGGCTGAAGCATAGGGAACATCTTTCATTTTCTCTCTATCTTCTGCAGTGGTCGGGCATTGAGTCTTACTCAACTTCACACCTTGTAACACAGGCAATAACCCTTTCTTTGCTTGATCCATTTTGAACTTATTCAAAACTTTGTCAAGGTATGTGCTTTATGAAAGTCCAATTAAGCGTATCGATCTATCTCTATAGATCTTGATGCCCAATATATAAGCAGCTTCACCGAGGTCTTTCATAGAAAAACTCTTATTCAAATATCCTTTTATGCTATCTAGAAATTCTATATCATTTCCAATCAACAATATGTCATCCACATATAATATTAGAAATGCTACAGAGCTCCCACTCACTTTCACTTTCTTGTAAATACAGGCTTCTCTAAAAGTCTGAATAAAACCATATGCTTTGATCACATAATCAAAATGTTTATTCCAACTCCGAGAGGCTTGCACCAGTCCATAAATGGATCACTGGAGCTTGCACACTTTGTTAGCACCCTTTGGATCGATAAAACCTTCAGGTTGTATCATATACAACTCTTCTTCCAGAAATCCATTCAGGAATACAGTCTTTACGTCCATTTGCCAAATTTCATAATCATAAAATGCATCAATAGCTAACATGATTCAGACGGACTTAAGCATCGCTACGGGCGAGAAGGTCTCATCGTAGTCAACTCCTTGAACTTGTCGAAAACCTTTCGCAGCAAGTTGAGCTTTGTAGACAGTAACATTACCATCAGCGTCTGTCTTCTTCTTGAAGATCCATTTATTCTCGATGGCTTGCCGATCATCGGGCAAGTCAACCGAAGTCCACACTTTGTTCTCATACATGGATCCCATCTCATATTTCATGGCCTCAAGCCATTTTGCGGAATCTGGGCTCATCATCGCTTCCTCATAGTTCGTAGGTTCATCATGGTGTAGTAACATAACCTCTAGAACAGGATTACCGTACCACTCTGGTGCAGATCTTACTCTGGTTGACCTACGAGTTTTGGTAGTAACTTGATCAGAAGTTTCATGATCATCATCATTAGCTTCCTCACTAATTGGTGTAGATGTCACAGGAACCGGTTTCTGTGATGAACTACTTTCCAATAAGGGAGCAGGTACAATTACCTCATCAAGTTCTACTTTCCTCCCACTCACTTCTTTCGAGAGAAACTCCTTCTCTAGAAAGGATCCATTCTTAGCAACGATGTCTTGCCCTCGGATCTGTGATAGAAGGTGTACCCAACTGTTTCTTTTGGGTATCTTATGAAGACACATTTCTCCGATTTGGGTTCGAGCTTATCAGGTTGAAGCTTTTTCACATAAGTGTCGCAGCCCCAAGCTTTAAGAAACGACAACTTTGGTTTCTTGCCAAACCATAGTTCATAAGGTGTCGTCTCAACGGATTTTGATGTGCCCTATTTAACGTGAATGCGGCCGTCTCTAAAGCATAACCCCAAAATGATAGCGGTAAATCAGTAAGAGACATCATAGATCGTATCATATCTAGTAAAGTACAATTACGACATTCGGACACACCATTACGCTGTGGTGTTCCGGGTGGCGTGAGTTGCGAAACTATTCCGCATTGTTTCAAATGTAGACCAAGCTCATAACTCAAATATTCTCCTCCACGATCAGATCGTAAAAACTTTATTTTCTTGTTCCGATGATTTTCAACTTCACTCTGAAATTCTTTGAACTTTTCAAATGTTTCAGACTTATGTTTCATTAAGTAGATATACCCATATCTGCTTAAATCATCTGTGAAGGTGAGAAAATAATGATACCCGCCGCGAGCCTCAACATTCATTGGACCACATACATCAGTATGTATGATTTCCAACAAATCAGTTGCTTGCTCCATAGTTCCGGAGAATGGCGTTTTAGTCATCTTTCCCATGAGGCATGGTTCACAAGTACCAAGTGATTCCAAAAGTCCTTCAGTATGGAGTTTCTTCATGCGCTTTATACCAATATGACCCAAACGGAAGTGCCACAAATAAGTTGCATTATCATTATCATCTCTGCATCTTTTGGCTTCAATATTATGAATATGTGTATCACTACTATCGAGATTCATCAAAAATAGACCACTCTTTAAGGGTGCATGACCATAAAAGATATTACTCGTATAAATAGAAAAACCATTATTCTTAGATTTAAATGAATAACCGTCTCGCATTAAACAAGATCCAGATATAATGTTCATGCTCAACACTGGCACCAAATAACAATTATTTAGGTCTAAAACTAATCCCGAAGGTAGATGTAGAGGTAGCGTGCCAACGGCGATCACATCGACTTTGGAACCATTTCCCATGTGCATCGTCACCTCGTCCTTAGCCAGTGTTCGCTTAATCCGTAGTCCCTGTTTTGAGTTGCAAATATTACCAACAGAACTAGTATCAAATACCCAGGTGCTACTGCGAGCTCTGGTAAGGTACACATCAATAACATGCATATCACATATACCTTATTTCACCTTGCCATCCTTCTTATCCGCCAAATACTTGGGGCAGTTCCGCTTCCAGTGACCAGTCTGTTTGCAGTAGAAGCACTCAGTCTCAGGCTTAGATCCAGACTTGGGTTTCTTCTCCTGAGCAGCAACTTGTTTGCTGTTCTTCTTGAAGTTCCCCTTCTTTTTCCCTTTGCCCTTTTTCTTGAAACTAGCGGTCTTATTGACCATCAACACTTGATGCTCCTTTTTGATTTCTACCTCCGCAGCCTTTAGCATTGCGAAGAGCTCGAGAATTGTCTTATTCATCCCTTGCATATTATAGTTCATCACGAAGCTTTTGTATCTTGGTGGCAGTGATTGAAGAACTCTGTCAATGAAACTATCAATAGGAAGATTAACTCCCAGTTGAGTCAAATGATTATGATACCCAGACATTTTGAGTATATGCTCACTGACAGAACTATTCTCCTACATCTTGCAGCTACAAAACTTATTGGAAACTTCATATCTCTCAATCCGGGCATTTGCTTGAAATATTAACTTCAACTCCTGGAACATCTCATATGCTCCATGACGTTCAAAGCGTCGTTGAAGTCCCGGTTCTAAGCCATAAAGCATGGCACACTGAACTATCGAGTAGTCATCAGCTTTGCTCTGCCAGGTGTTCATAACATCTGGTGTTGCTCCTGCAGCAGGTTTGGCACTCAGCGGTGCTTCCAGGACGTAATTCTTCTGTGCATCAATGAGGATAATCCTCAAGTTACGGACCTAGTCCGTGTAATTGCTACCATCATCTTTCAACTTTGCTTTCTCAAGGAACGCATTAAATTCAACGGAACAAGAACGCGACCATCTATCTAGAACAAACATAGACATGCAAAATACTATCAGGTACTAAGTTCATGATAAATTTAAGTTCAATTAATCATATTACTTAAGAACTCCCACTTAGATAGACATCTCTCTAATCATCTAAGTGATCACGTGATCCAAATCAACTAAACCATAACCGATCATCACGTGAAATAGAGTAGTTTTCAATGTCGAACATCATTATGTTGATCATATCTACTATATGATTCACCTTCGACCTTTCGGTATCAGTGTTCCGAGGCCATATCTGCATATGCTAGGCTCGTCAAGTTTAATCTGAGTATTCTGCGTGTGCAAAACTGGCTTGCACCCATTGTAGATGGATGTAGAGCTTATCACACCCGATCATCACGTGGTGTCTGGGCACGACGAACTTTGGCAATGGTCCATACTCAGGGAGAACACTTTTATCTTGAAATTTAGTGAGAGATCATCTTATAAGGCTTCCGTCAATCAAAGCAAAATAAGATGCATAAAAGATAAACATCACATGCAATCAATATAAGTGATATGATATGGCCATCATCATCTTGTGCTTGTGATCTCATTCTCTGAAGCACCGTCATGACCACCATCATCACCGATACGACACCTTGATCTCCATCGTAGCATCATCGTCGTCTCGCCAACTATTGCTTCTACGACTATCGCTACCGCTTAGTGATAAAGTAAAGCAATTACAGGGCGATTGTATTGCATACAATAAAGTGACAACCGCATGGCTCCTACCAGTTGCCGATAACTCGGTTACAAAACATGATCATCCCATACAAAAAATATAGCATCATGTCTTGACCATATCACATCACAACATGCCCTGCAAAAACAAGTTAGACGTCCTCTACTTTATTGTTGCAAGTTTTACGTGGCTGCTACGGGCTGAGCAAGAACCGTTCTTACCTACGCATCAAAACCACAATGATAGTTCGTCAAGTTAGTCTTGTTTTAACCTTCTCAAGGACCGGGCGTAGCCATACTTGGTACAACTAAAGTTGGAGAAACTGACACCCGCCAGCCACGTGTGTGCAAAGCACGTCGGTAGAACCAGTCTCGCGTAAGCGTACGCATAATGTCAGTCCGGGCCGCTTCATCCAACAATACCACCAAACCAAAGTATGACATGCTGGTAAGCAGTATGACTTGTATCGCCACAACTCACTTGTGTTCTACTCGTGCATATAACATCAACGCATAAAACCAGGCTCGGATGCCACTGTTGGGAAACGTAGTAATTTCAAAAAAATTCCTACGCACACGCAAGATCATGGTGATGCATAGCAACGAGAGGGGAGAGTGTGTCCATGTACCCTCGTAGACCGAAAGCGGAAGCGTTAGCACAACACGGTTGATGTAGTCGTACGTCTTCACGGTCCTACTGATCAAGTACCGAACGCACGGCACCTCCGAGTTCTGCACACGTTCAACTCGATGACGTCCCTCGAACTCCGATCCAGCCGAGCTTTGAGGAGAGTTTCGTCAGCACAATGGTGTGGTGACGATATTGATGTTCTACCGTCGCAGGGCTTCGCCTAAGCACCGCTACGATATTATCGAGGTGGACTATGGTGGAGAGGGGCACCACACACGGCTAAAAGATCCAAGGGATCAATTGTTGTGTCTATGGGGTGCCCCTCTCCTCCGTATATAAAGGAGGGGAGGAGAGGGCCGGCCAAGGGGAGGAGGCGCGCACAAGGGGGGAGTCCTACTCCCACTGGGAGTAGGACTCCTCCTTTTCCTATTTGGAGAGGGAGAGGGAAGGAAGAGGAAGGAGGGGGGAAGGAAAGGGGGGGTCGCCCCCCCTCCCAATTCAGATTGGGCTTGGGAGGGGGGCGCCCCCTCCCTTTCTCCTTTCCCTTCCTTTCCACTAAAGCCCATTAAGGCCCATATACCTCCCGGGGGGTTCCGATAACCTCCCGGTGCTCCGGTATTATTCTGATCTCACCCGAAACCATTCCGGTATCCAAATATAGTCGTCCAATATATCGATCTTTACGTATCAAACATTTCGAGACTCCTCGTCATGTCCATGATCACATCCGGGACTCCGAACCACCTTCGGTACATCAAAAACCATAAACTCATAATATAACAGTCATCGAACTTTAAGCGTGCGGACCCTACGGGTTCGAGAACTATGTATACATGACCGAGACACGTCTCCGGTCAATAACCAATAGCGGAACTTGGATGCTCTTATTGGCTCCTACATATTCTACGAAGATCTTTATCGGTCAAACTGCATAACAACATACGTTTGTTCCCTTTGTCATCGGTATGTTACTTGCCCGAGATTCGATCATCGGTATCTCAATACCTAGTTCAATCTCGTTACCGGCAAGTCTCTTTACTCGTTCCGTAACACATCATCCCACAACTAACTCATTAGTTGCAATGCTTGCAAGGCTTAAGTGATGTGTATTACCGAGTGGGCCCAGAGATACCTCTCCGACAATCGGAGTGACAAATCCTAATCTCGAAATACGCCAACCCAACAAGTACCTTCGAAGACACCTGCAGAGCACCTTTATAATCACCCAGTTACGTTGTGACGTTTGGTAGCACACAAAGTGTTCCTCCGGTAAATGGGAGTTACATAATCTCATAGTCATAGGAACATGTATAAGTCATGAAGAAAGCAATATCAACAAACTAAACGATCAAGTGCTAAGCTAACGGAATGGGTCAAGTCAATCACACCATTCTCCTAATGATGTGATCCCGTTAATGAAATGACAACTCTTTGTCTATGGCTAGGAAGCATAACCATCTTTGATCAACGAGCTAGTCAAGTAGAGGCATACTAGTGACACTCTATTTGTCTATGTATTCACACATGTATTATGTTTCCGGTTAATACAATTCTAGCATGAATAATAAACATTTATCATGATATAATGAAATAAATAATAACTTTATTATTGCCTCTAGGGCATATTTCCTTCAATTATGGGCCTTAGGGGAGAGAGAGGGCCGCAGGCAGGAGGTGGGGCGTGCCCCTCCCCCAAGGGGAGTCCGAATATGACAAGGAGAGGGGCCCGACCCCTCTTTACCTCTCCCTCTCCCTTTTCTTCCTTCTTCTCCTAGTTGGACTAGGAAAGGGGGAACCTACTCCTACTAGGAGTAGGATTCCCCCTCTTGGGGGGCGCCCTAGGGGCCGGCCGGCCCTCCCCTCCTCTCTCCTTTATATACGGGGGAGGGGGCACCCCATAGACACACAAGTTGATCTTTAGCCGTGTGCGGTGCCCCCCTCCACAGTTTTCCACCTCAGTCATATTTTTGTAGTGCTAAGGCAAAGCCCTGCGTCAGTAACTTCATCATCACCGTCAACACGCCGTCGTGTTGACGAAACTCTCTCTCGGCCTCAGCTAGATCTAGAGTTCGAGGGACGTCACCGAGCTGAACGTGTGCAGATCATGGAGGTGTCGTGCATTCGGTACTAGATCGGTTGGATCACGAAGACGTTCGACTACATCATCCGCGTTACTAAACGCTTCCGCTTTTGGTCTACGAGGGTATGTAGATACACTCTCCCCGCTCGTTGCTATGCTTCTCCTAGATAGATCTTGCGTGATCGTAGGAGTTTTTTTGAAATACTACGTTCCCCAACAGTGGCATCCGAGCCAGGTCTATGCGTAGATGTTATATGCATGAGTAGAACACAAAGATTTGTGGGCGATAATAGCCATACTGCTTACCAGCATGTCATACTTTGACTCGGAGGTATTGTTGGATGAAGTGGCCCAGATCGACATTACATGACCGCGTTCATGAGACTGGTTCTACGTACGTGCTTCGCACACAGGTGGCTAGTGGGTGTCTGTTTCTCCAGCTTTAGTTGAATCGAGTGTGACTACGCCCGGTTCTTGGTGAGGGTTAAAACAACACACTTGACGAAAAATCATTGTGGTTTTGATGTGTAGGTAAGAACGGTTCTTGATAGAAGCCTGTAGTAGCCACGTAAAACTTGCAACAACAAAGTAGAGGACGTCTAACTTTCTTTTGCAGGGCTTGCTGTGATGTGATATGGTCAAGACGTGATGATATATAAATTGTTGTATGAGATGATCATGTTTTGTAACAGTTATCGGCAACTGGCAGGAGCCATATGGTTGTCGCTTTATTGTATGAAATGCAATCGCCATGTAATTGCTTTACTTTATCACTAAGCGGTAGCGGTAGTCGTAGAAGCAATAATTGGCAAGACGACAATGATGCTTCGATGCAGATCAAGGTGTCAAGTCGGTGACGATGGTGATCATGACGGTGCTTTGGAGATGGAGATCAAAGGCACAAGATGATGATGGCCATATCATATCACTTATATTGATTGCATGTGATGTTTATCCTGTATGCATCTTATTTTTCTTAGTACAGCGGTAGCATTATAAGATGATCTCTCACTAAATTTCAAGGTACAAGTGTTCTCCCTGAGTATGCACCGTTGCTACAGTTCATCGTGCTGAGACACCACGTGATGATCGAGTGTGATAAGCTCTACATTCACATACAACGGGTGAAAGCCAGTTTTTGCACATGCAGAATACTCGGGTTAAACTTGACGAGCCTAGCATATGCAGATATGGCCTCGGAACACTGAGACCGAAAGGTCGAGCGTGAATCATATAGTAGGTATGATCAACATAGTGATGTTCACCATTGAAAACTACTCCATCTCACGTGATGATCGGACATGGTTTAGTTGATATGGATCACGTGATCACTTAGATGATTAGAGGGATGCCTATCTAAGTGGGATTTCTTAAGTAATATGATTAATTGAACTTTAATTTATCACGAACTTAGCACCTGGTAGTATTTTGCATGTCTATGTTGTTGTAGATAAATGGCCCGTGCTATTGTTCCATTGAATTTTAATGTGTTCCTAGAGAAAGCTAAGTTGAAAGATGGTGGTAGCAACTACACAGAATGGGTCCGTAACTTGAGGATTATCCTCATTGCTACACAGAAGAATTATGTTCTGGAAGCACCGCTAGGTGCAAGACCCGCTGCAGGAGCAACGTAGGACATTGTGAAT
Source organism: Triticum dicoccoides (assembly GCF_002162155.2). Classification (NCBI taxonomy): domain Eukaryota; kingdom Viridiplantae; phylum Streptophyta; class Magnoliopsida; order Poales; family Poaceae; genus Triticum; species Triticum dicoccoides. The sequence continues at coordinate 572,992,407 of NC_041386.1, read as the reverse complement.
GCCTGGCAGAGCAAAGCTGATGACAACTCAATAGTTCAGTGTGCCATGCTTTACGTCTTAGAACCGGGACTTCAACGACGTTTTGAACGTCATGGAGCATATGAGATATTCCAGGAGTTGAAGTTAATATTTCAAGCAAATGCCCGGATTGAGAGATATGAAGTCTCCAATAAGTTCTACAGCTGCAAAGTGGAGGAGAATAGTTCCGTTAGTGAGCATATACTCAGAATGTCCGGGTACCACAATCACTTGACTCAGCTGGGAGTTAATCTTCCGGTTGATAGGCTCATTGACAGAGTTCTTCAATCACTGCCACCAAGCTACAAAAGCTTCGTGATGAACTATAATATGCAAGGGATGGATAAGACAATTCCCGAGCTCTTCGCGATGCTAAAGGTTGCGGAGGTAGAAATCAAGAAGGAGCATCAAGTGTTGATGGTCAATAAGACCACTAATTTCAAGAAGAAGGGCAAAGGGAAGAAGGGGAACTTCAAGAAGAACGGCAAGCAAGTTGCTGCTCAAGTGAAGAAGCCCAAGTCTGGACCTAAGCCTGAGACTGAGTGCTTCTACTGCAAAGGGACTGGCCACTGGAAGCGGAACTGCCCCAAGTATTTCGCGGATAAGAAGGATGGCAAAGTGAAAGGTATATTTGATATACATGTTATTGATGTGTACCTTACTAATGCTCATAGTAGCGCCTGTGTATTTGATACTAGTTCTGTTGCTCATATTTGCAACTCGAAATAGGGGCTACGTATTAAGCGAAGATTGGCTAAGGACGAGGTGATGATGCACGTGGGAAATGGTTCCAAAGTCGATGTGATCGTCGTCGGCATGCTACCTGTTGGGGATATTACTGTTGGGCGTAAACCGGCCTATTTGGGCCGGGTCAACTTCATTAGTAGTTCAAGAGTGATAAAGCCCAAGAAGGCAGATGAGGGCCTAAGGCCCGTAGCCGGTTCAAGACTTGTAGCTATAAACCGGGATTTGTATATAAACTTGTATTGTAAGTTAGGAATAAGGAGAGACCAACCCGGAATGCGAATATCGACCGGTGTTGGGACTCTGTGAACCGACGGGTGTCACCCGTGTATATAAGGGGACGACCCAGTGGCGGTTCAGAGATAGACAACAACTTGAGACATAGGCGAAGCTTGTTTGCTCCCTAGTCATCGAAACCCCATCAATTCCATCACAACTAAACGTAGGCTTTTACCTTCATCGAAGGGGCCGAACTAGTATAAACTCTCTTGCGTCCCTATGTCCGCTTTAACCCCTTCAAGCTAACCCGCCGCGATGGCTCCACGACTATGTCCTTTCTCTAGGACATCTGCCGTGACAAAACCACGACAGTTGGCACCCACCGTGGGGCCATCGCACGATGGTTTCTGGTTCTTGGAGGGCCGCTTTGAAGGACTCGAGGGCTACGCTGTAGGCCGGATGGCTAAGAGTTGTCGCGGCAAGTTCTACATCGACGACGCAGGCTGGGCCCCCGAGGCCGGCTCAATTGAGTACGAGTACCGGGCCCCCTTTGGTGGCATTCACGTTTTCATTGGCAAGATCGGTGAACCGGGCCCTGAGCCGGGCATCTGCACCGACCTCGTCGAGACGGCTCAGCGTGCGCGATCCGCCCGGGTTAAACCGGCCATGAAGCGTGCCTTCGTGGGAGTCATCCATGGAGGAAGTTATGAGGATGGATCGGAATCTCGCGGCGATACCATCGTTTGTTCTGATGACGAGTCATCGACCGGAGAAACCGAATCTCTTTATCAGCTACAAGACGACCGGATTGGGGGCTGTTCCGATGGTGACAGTATTCCGGACCCCTCTGATCTGCCCAACCGGGTTGGAATATTCATGACTGGCACACAAGCAGCGCTTCATTCTTCGACCGCTGCGGCAACAACCTCCGGTTCAGCAGCGGTGACGGCTGCTGGGGCAGGAGGCCCTATGCGCCCGCCAGCTCAAGTTCTATCAGAGCTATTTGATGCATTGGCTATGCTTATGGCAGAGGCTAATTCGGTGGATTAGGGTGTTCACAACACAGAGATTGCAAAAGTGAAGGAACAGATCACCCAGGCCAAGGCAGATCTGGCAGCTGAGGACACCAGGATGGCCATGGAGCGGGCCGCTTTAGACGCACAAGCCTACAGGCTCATGTTGGACCAGAGTGTGTCGCGGGAAGTCATGAGGAGGAAGTACTGATCCCGTTTGCCTCCGGGTTTTGAGGCCAGAGACCTTTTCAACACTCCAGGAGTAGGAACCGGCAATCCGCTGGAGGGAAACCAGGCGGAAGCTCCCGGGACCGGTGCACCGGTTCAGCCTCGTCAGATGGACCCGCCTCGTCAAAACACCGTCATACCTCACGCTGTTTTAACACCTCTGGGTCACTACTCCAACCCGATGGACAATCTCGTTGCCGCTGCTGCACGGCTGGAGGCCATTCCAATTGAAGGTGATTCGCCGCAGGCAGTAGAGACACGACGGGTCAAGAGCTTCTGAGGACAGCTTTGGTCCAGCAGGAAGCATACTCGTACAGCCGTGACCGGATCCACTCGACCCCCCGTCCAAGCCGGAGCTATAGCAGACATATGGATGAACCGGCAGTGTCGAGTAACGAACGACATGGAGCACCCCGTGGCAATAACCCGACGGGTGGTGCTGATAACGCTCAGGAAGTGGTGAACCGGGCCCGAGCACGCAGGGAGGCCGAGTTAGCCACACAACATCAGGCTCGGCAGCTCACGCCGGCTCGTCCAACCATCTCCATCGAACCTGGTGTTACTTCTAGTTCTTTGGGGGTGCCTTGCCTTATCCCTGCTTTACGCAATGTGCGCCTGCCCAAGGATTTCAAGGGCCCGCGCAAGGTACCAAATTACACGGCGGATCAGCCTCCAGAGACATGGGTGGAGAGCTATGAGATGGCCATGGAGATGCTTGATGTGGATGACGCGGCGTGTGCAAAATACTTCACCATGATGCTTGAAGGAACGGCCCGTACTTGGTTAAAAAGCTTGCCGGCTAATTCTATCAGTTCATGGGCCCAATTACGAGCCCGGTTTATCAGCAATTTCAAGGATACATGTAAACAGCCTATGTCGATAGTGGACTTAGCTGCATGCGTCCAGGAGGAAGGAGAATCAACGACTCATTGGGTGCGCCGGGTTTCACAAGTGTTGCACTCATCAGACCGCATCAACGCTGACACCGCAGTATTAACCCTAGAAGGCAACTGCCGGTTTGGGTCCCTGAAGCTGAAGTTGGGACGGATGAAGCGTCATTGCACTAACATGGGGACCCTCATGGCCGCTTTGGTGAAATATGCTGATTCTGATAGTACCAAGGATCCCGAATCTGATGATGACAAGACAGGGAAGGGAAAGAGGAACAGCAACTCCAAAGGTCAGCAGCATCACTGGGCAGGCAATGGTGGTGGAGGCAAGCATAAAGTGGATGGTAACATGGACTTTGTGGCTAATACCAACGCAGAGGTCAATGGCCAGCGATGCAAGGGTAAACCGAAAAATCATAATGGGGCGCCCAACCCGAACCCAGACCGCCTAAACTATCTGCTAAGCCAGCCCTATCCAAGACATGGGACGAAGGAGGCGCCAGCAAACCACCTTTGGAAGGATTGCTTTATTATGCAGGAGTTCAAGAATTCTAATAATTTCCGATATGATCAGAATCTGGCGGTGGCTCAGGATCCGGGCCGGGTTACGGTGGAGGAAGTTCCGGTTCAGGATTTAATGGTAATCCGGGCGGACATAATGGTCAAAATAGTCAGAACAACCAGGGTGGTTACAACCAACAGCAGCAACAGTCAGGTTACCAGAGCAACCCAAAGCAGTTGAGTAGTGGGCAGTACCATGTCTTCACCACTAGCTTGGACAAGCAAGACCGGAAGGTTCAGAGGCGGGCGGTCAACTCTGTTGAACCGACCATACCCCGTTATCTACGTTGGTCTGAACAACCAATCATATGGAGCAGAGAGGATCACCCTCCCCAGGTCGATAATCTGGGTCAGTTGGCTCTGGTGGTGGCGCCTCAAGTGGGAGGTTACAAGTTCACCAAGGTGCTCATGGATGGAGGTAGCAGCATTAATATCTTGTACTATGAGACCTTCCGTCGTATGGGATTAACAGATAAAAATCTTGAACCGTCTAATACGGTGTTCCACGGTGTAGTACCTGGTAGATCAGCATATCCTGTTGGTAAGATAGCTCTAGAAGTGGCCTTTGGGGATGATCATGATTCCAGGTCGGAGACATTGATGTTTGAAGTGGTGAAAATCCAAAGTCCATATCACGCCCTATTTGGGCGACCGGCCTACGCCAAGTTTATGGCACGGCCCTGTTATGTGTATTTCCAGCTCAAGATGCCGGGTCACAAGGGGACAATAACGGTTCACGGAAGCCGCAAAATCGCTTTGGAGTGCGAGGAAGGTGATGCAGCCTATGCAGAGTCGGTTTGTGCCACCAAGGAGCTGAAGTATTATAAGGACAATGTTGATCCGGCGGACATGACTCCATTAAAGAAGCCAACTATGGAGCATGATCCATCCCTGAAGTTCAAATCGGAAGCAGAAACTAAGCTTGTTGACTTTGTACCTGGCGATTCGTCCAAGCAGTTCAGCATCAGCGCTAATTTGGATCCAAAATAGGAAAGCGCGCTCATCGAGTTCATCCATGAGAATCGGGACATTTTTGCATGGAAGCCCTCTGACATGCCAGGTGTACCGAGGCAACTCGCTGAGCACACCCTTAATGTGGATCCTAAATACAAACCGGTGAAACAGTTCCTCCGCCGGTTTAACGAAGAAAGACACAAGGCAATTGGAGAAGAGGTAGCCATGCTCTTAGCAGCTGGTTTTATTGTTGAAGTTTTTCACCCTGAGTGGCTTGCCAATCCGGTGCTGGTCCTTAAGAAAAACGGCACCCGGCGCATGTGTGTGGATTACATAGATCTTAATAAAGCTTGTCCAGCAGATCCTTTTGCCCTCCCTCGTATTGATCAAATTATTGATGCTACGGCGAGTTGTGAGCGTTTAAGTTTTTTGGATGCATATTCTGGCTATCATCAGATCAAAATGGCAGTTAAGGACCAGGAGAAAACGACATTCATAACTCCCTTTGGATCCTTCTGCTATGTGTCTATGCCCTTTGGGCTCAAGAGTGCCCAGGCAACTTATCAACGTTGTGTGCAAAATTGTCTACACAAACAGATTGGCCGCAATGTACACGCCTACGTGGATGATATCGTGGTTAAATCCAGGGAGAAGGAGACTCTGATTGGTGATTTAAAGGAAACTTTTGATAACCTGAGGACATACAAGATGATGCTTAATCCGGACAAATGCGTCTTTGGTGTACCAACGGGCAAGTTATTAGGCTTCCTGGTGTCCAATAGGGGAATTGAGGCTAATCCGGAGAAGACCACAACCATCACCTCCCTGGCTAAACCGAAGTGTATCAATGATGTTCAACGCCTGGCAGGCCGGATTGCCGCGTTAAGCTAGTTTATCAGTCGTCTTGGTGAGAAGGCAATCCCGTTGTATCAGATGTTGAAGAAGACGGATCCGTTTGTCTGGAGTTCTGCTGCTGATGAAGCATTTGAGGACTTAAAGCGGCAATTGGCCAATCCTCCTGTGCTCGCTGCTCCCATTGACAAGGAGCTGTTACTGCTATATGTTGCTGCTAATGCTCGGGCGGTCAGCGTGGCTATTGTGGTGGAGCGAAAGGAGGCAGTTAAGGAGCATCCGGTTCAACGTCCGGTCTATTATATCAGCGAGGTGCTCATTGAGTCCAAGCAAAGGTATCCGCATTGGCAGAAGCTGGCGTATGGAGTTTTTATGGTGAGCCGGAAGCTTAAACAATACTTCCAAGGGCATCCAATTACGGTGGTCAGTTCTGCTCCTTTGGGGGATATCATCCAGAACCGGGAAGCAACTGGCCGGATTGCCAAGTGGGCTATAGAGCTTGGGCCGCACGATTTGAAGTATGTGCCTCGGACGGTGATTAAGTCTCAAGCACTGGTTGATTTTATCAATGATTGGACAGAAATGCAAGCACCTGAGGAAAAGCCGGATCACACATATTGGACCATCCATTTTGATGGATCCAGGCAATTGGAAGGTTCGGGGGCTGGAGTTGTATTAACTTCCCCACGAGGTGGTAAGTTTTGTTTTGTTCTCCGCTTAATGTTCCCTTGTACTAACAATGCAGCTGAGTATGAAGCCTTGCTCCATGGTCTCCGGATGGCTAAGGAGATGAATCTAGGTCGAGTGTCTGGCTCAACAAGTGTCTGGCACTTGGGACTCCAAGGATCCACTCATGGCAGCATATCGTCATGAGGTGGATATTGTTGCAGGTCATTTCAAAGGCTATCAGGTGGACCACGTGGACCGGCGGAAAAATGAAGCGGCGGACGCTTTAAGCCGGCTGGGCTCTCAGCGCAAGCCGGTTCCGCCCAATGTTTTTCTAGATGTGCTGCACAACCCGTCGGTCAAGATCCCTGGTGAAGCGGATTTGGCTATTCCTGATCCGGAGGCTCAATTGGTGGCAGCTCTTCATGTTATTCCGGATTGGACGCTTCCCTACCTAGCATACAAGAACCAGTGCGAGTTACCAGAGGATGAGACTCTGGCCAGACAGATAATCCGGCGATCCAAGTCCATGACTATTATCAACGACGAGTTGCATCATTGCAGTGTGTCAGGAGCATTTCAACGCTGTGTGTCTCCTGAAGAAGGCCGTGAAATTTTGTGTGAGATCCACGCAGGAGATTGTGGTCACCACGCCGGTTCAAAATCTCTGGTGGCTAAAGCGTTTCACCATGGCTTCTATTGGTTAACTGCTCATGCTGATGTAGAGGATCTGGTGAGACGATGTGATGGTTGCCAAAAGTTCTCAAGACGTGCTCATGTACCCACTCAAGAATTGAGAATGATTCCAATTACTTGGCCGTTTGCGACTTGGGGGCTGGATATGGTTGGGCCTTTCAAAAGGTCCAAAGATAAGAAGACCCACCTCCTGGTGGCGGTTGACAAGTTTACAAAGTGGGTGGAGGCAGAACCTGTTAGCAAGTGTGATGCGGCCACGGCGGTTCAGTTCATTAAAAAAGTGATTTTCCGGTTTGGCTTTCCACACAGTGTCATCACAGATAATGGTACCAATTTGTCCAAAGGTGCCATGAAGGAGTTCTGCGAACGGGAGCATATCCGGCTCGACGTTTCATCAGTGGCACACCCACAGTCCAATGGTCAAGCAGAAAGAGCTAATCAAGAGATCTTGAGAGGCATCAAGCCCCGGCTCATGGTTCCTTTGCAGAGAACGCCGGGTTGTTGGGTAGAAGAATTACCATCTATGTCATGGAGCATCAATACAACACCCAACAGGTCAACAGGATACACACTGTTCTTCATGGTTTATGGAGCGGAGGCGGTTGTCGGCGTTCTGGGAACGGGGGTCCCCAGACTTGCCTGCCTGCGGCCTGCGGCGTGGCTCAAATGGGGGCCCAGTGCAGCCCATCTTCATCAACACAAGGCTCAAGACCCTCGCGAGGGGCCAAGCCTCGCGGGGCGGACGACACGGCGCATCCTCAGGCGCAGCCTCATCAGGCTGGCTCGCGAGGAGGCGGAGATATCAAGGCAGGGTACCTCGCGAGGTGCCCATGACGCAAGCCGTGATGACTCAGGGCGCCAGACGGGCGTCAGCGCACGCAGCGTCCTTCTTTCCTCTTGGTGCAAAGGGGGCAAGCGCAGCCGCGGAGTACCGAGGCATCAGGCAAAGGTTGCCATTTCGGTGCAACAAGACCAGGACCAGGAGGACTACGAGATGGAGGTCACCATGGAGCCCAGCACGGCGTCACCACAGAGCCTTTGGCAGGCGGAGACCAACTTTGGTCAGGATAAGTGTACTTGCTGTCCCTCTTCAAATTAGCCCGCCATTGTTGGCTCCCTTCCCGCTTAATATTTGGGAAGAGGACCAGGGCCTCTATAAATAGGACCATCCACCCACATAGCAAAGGGGGTTCCGGACGGTCGATGAGTGAGAGAGAGTAAGTGAGAGTGAGAGAGAGGTGACTGAACTCCTCCTAGCAGTTCATCACCCCAGCCAAGAACATACCCTCGCGAGGCTGTTCTTCCTTGTATTGTTCATCATCACCAGCCCCAGGAGGCAATCCACCAACCACACACTGGAGTAGGGTATTACACCACAACGGTGGCCCGAACCAGTATAAATCTTGTGTCCCTTGTGCAGTTCTTTTAGTAGTTTAGATCCTTGCGAGACGGAGAGGTAGAAGGCGTGATCTCCGCGCGCACCCCAGTGTTCGAACCTTAAGGGTCTGCCGGAACCCGTGATCCGACATTTGGCGCGCCAGGTAGGGGTGCGCCGGAATTCGTCCTCCACCACTCCGTGCCCCGTCGCGTCTTCACCACCATGCCCGGCGACCAGGAGGGCAACCCCGACCCATGGGCTGCGTGGCCCAAACGCGCGGAACCGCTCGCCTCGGGCGACCCCGCGCCCCAGGCAGCTCGCGGTCCGCAGGCGCTGCAGGCCGCGGGCGACGCAGACAGACTTCGGCGACTCTTACGCCACGGCAGGCACGGTCGGCAGCAAGGGCCTCCAATCACGCCGCGACCACGACACCCTACACCCGCCGGGAGCAGGCAAACTCGAGGGTCGCGCTCACGGTGGCCCGAGAGCTGCTGCGGTGCAGACTGCTGGAGGGCGGCCACGACGTGCTGTTGGAGCGAGTGGCGGAGCTCCTGGGCTTCGCCGCCTCGGGGGCTCACCCCTTCTCCACCCAGCTCCCATCTCAAGCCCAGGGCGACCCGCACGGGGGCTCCGCACATGCCCGCGGACTCCAAGGCTACTCCGACGCCAGCGAAGCTGTCAGCACCGGACCGGCGGCGGTGCTGCCCCCGCCCCCGGCTCGCGAAGGAGAAGGACTCGACGTGACCCACGGCCCCGGAGGGCGGCCGCGTTGCCACCCCGTAGCAGGCATGACAGGTGGGACCGCGTGGCATGCGGGGCGTCATGACGTGGCACTCGGGATGACGGCGACGGAAGAGTACGTGCCCCTCATGATGGACCAAGGACACCCTCACGAGGACAGACAAGGCTCACTCCTCGGCCCAAGCTGGGGGGACGAGGCAATGGAAGCCGAGCCCTTCCAGGAGCCCCGGGACGAACCCGCTGGCCACGCTGGAGGCAACGATTATCGGGCACCGCTAACTCTTCAGGGGCAGGTATACGCTAACCATGGATCGCAGGAGGTGCAGGTCGCCGCGGCAAGCAGCTGCCCCGCTCCCACAGTCTCCTACCCCTCGGGAGGAGGGCGCAGGGGGCTGCAGGAGAGGGGCCGGGATCCGACATCACCACCGCGGCATTCGGAGCAAGGCGTTCTCAGGAGGTAGGCCCTCTGCTGGGGAGGTGCCTCAGGGCCTACCCCTGGCAGAGGACCCGTGGTCGTCGGGGGAACCACTGGCGACCGCTCTACCCCATCGGGCGGCGTCCTGGGTTCCGGTCGTTGCTGATGGCACTAGAGTGTGGCGCAAGGCGGGGCCCTCGTCTGGCGATATGAAGCAAGGCCAGTACCCGTGAAGAAGGCCCAGTGCCTGTGAAGCTCGCCGCCCCGTGACACTCTCACGTAATAATGAGTGGGGCTGTACACGCCCCGGAGTCTCAGGGGTGCCGGCCTCAGGCCCTGGGGCTCCCTCCCACGCCCAGTGGACAGCACTTAGCTCCGCGCTGGTGAGAAGACGTCCAAGACTAGATTAGATGCCGGACGCGGCCTTTTGTCTGCTTTTCGTTGCCTTTCCCTTTGGCTGTATCATTTCCCCCGCTGGATTTAAGTTGGATTCGAATTTGAGATTTGCGTGTGTTCGAGGAAGGGGTGCTTATTCTCGCTCGAGCCATTTCTCGCGTTCTGGTTACCGCTTCGCCACAGCTGCCTCCCCTCGCGAGCCCCTCGCGAGTCAGGCCAGGCCAGGCTCGTGCGCAGCCCAAACTGCCGTTGTTGCTCCCTCTCGGGAGGATTTTCGGGTGCCTGTGGAGGTTCTCCTATTCTGAAAAGTCCCGGAGCCTGTGAAGCAAGGCGAGTGCCTGTGAAGCTCTTGTGTTCTAGAGAAGGCCCGGAGCCTGTGAAGCAAGGCGAATGCCTGTGAAGCTCTTGTGTTCTAGAAAAGGCCCAGAGCCTGTGAAGCAAGGCGAGTGCCTGTGAAGTCACTGCGTTTAGGAAAAGGCCCAGAGCCTGTGAAGCAAGGCGAGTGCCTGTGAAGCTCTTGTGTTCTAGAGAAGGCCCGGAGCTTGTGAAGCAAGGCGAATGCCTGTGAAGCTCTTGTGTTCTAGAAAAGGCCCAGAGCCTGTGAAGCAAGGCGAGTGCCTGTGAAGTCACTGTGTTTAGAAAAAGGCCCGGAGCCTGTGAGGCAAGGCGAGTGCCTGTGAAGCGCTCGCGCTCAGGAAAAGGCCCAGAGCCTGTGAAGCCGTCCCGCTCGGGAGAAGGCCCAGAGCCTGTGAAGAAGGCCAACGCATGTGATGTTTCTCATCAGCAACGATCTCACATCCGAGGACCCAACTAGAGAGCACCCAAGGCGTCGCGCCCTCCTGCAGGCCGCCTCGGAGCCAGCGTGGAGCAAAGGTAAACCAGCCCACCGTCAGGCACGCGCGTAATTTGACTACTGCTGATATGATGGACACAAGTTTTTACATGAGGGGCTTCCCCTCCCAAAATGCTCTCACGACCATCAGGCCAAACACCTGAGTTCTATTCATGCAGGGTAAAAGACAGGAATAGTACATGGTTAGTTTGACAAATCCCCCAACGCATCCTCGGGGGCGCCTCCCGAGCTGTCGCTGGCATCACTGAACTCGCCCTCGTTGTCTGCGCCACCACCAGTAGCGTCGGGGCCATCCACCACACCGCCCTCGTCGGCAGCCACGATCACGTCGTCGTCATCCGAAGTGAAGGCTCGGACAAGAGCATCCACGTTGTTCTCCACCCAATCCGCCAGGTCGCCTTGGATGGCCTGGGGAACTGGGGCGATGGCGGCATCGAAGTCGAAGTGGGGATCCATGTCCTGGAGATGGCTGAAGACACAGGAAAAGGCACGCTTGAGCAAGGCGTGGCTCCTCTCCTCCACCAACCTGTCGGCCCTGACCGACCGTGCCTCTACCTGCGTCACCACAGCGGTGAAGAACTGCAGGTTACCGGCATAGTTGATCGTGTGCGGCTCGCCGACGGCTACCTCACAGATGTTGCCCAAGGCCACATTAGCCCTCTCCCTGAGCGTGGCGAGCATGGGGCCGTGCGCGTGCTCTAGGATTCACCGCTGGCATATTTCGTCGGCATTCTGACGCTCAACGGCCTCAGCCTCGTCCATCCGCTGGCGAAGACGGAGCACCTCGGCTTGGGAGGCGGCCAACTCCTTCTGCGCTGCCTCAAGAGCTGCCCGGGAGGCGTCGGCCCGCCGCATCGCCTCGTCCCGTTGGGCCCTCAGGGCTGCGGTTCTGCCCTCGGCTTCGACCCGGATCATCCCCAGCTTCCCCTCGAACTCACGCTCGAGGCCTTGGCGCGCCGTCGCCACCCGACGACAAACCTCCTCCAGGACACGCGCTTCCCGCACAGCGACATCGTCTTCCGCCCGCGTCACCAGGTGCTCCCTCGTCTCCAGCCGCTCGTACTCACGGGTGCGTTCGGCGGCTTCCAGCACCAACGCTTCCTCGCGCTTCTGAAGCTCAACCGGGTCGCCAGAAGCCACCTTCATCGACGCGAGGGCTGCCTCGCGCAGCTCCGCTTGCTCCTCCAGCGAGTGGCACCGGGCCAGGAGCTCGCGAGCCCGCTCCTCCGCCGCCTCTGGCCACCCGTTAGCTCTCCGGGCCTCCTCGATGGCCTGGGAACGGGCCACTCGAGAGGCCTCCAGCGACGCCTTCGCCTCTTCATCATCGAGGTCACGTTGATGACGCGCGAGGGCGATGGTGGCCTCCAGCTCGCGCCTCCCTGCGGCCAGGCGCAGGCCCTCGGCCTCCAGGCAAGCGTCTTCGTCAGCAAGCTCCTCCCCAAGCAAGTCCACCGCGTCAGCCGCTCGTCGAAGGAACCCTTGGCGATGAGCGCGGCGCTCCTGGGCACGCTCAAGCATGTCTTCCACGCCATCATCCGCCCCAAGCAAGCGCCGAGGGCCGCTAATCATCATCCCTCCTCCGGGCAGGGGGCTGGGGGCTGGCGCCCTCGCGACGGCCGGGCGCGCCACATCAGAAGCCCGGCCTAGGGCCAGCCCGCCTCCCGATGAGGAGTGCAGGAGGCGCCTCAACCAGTCGCAGTCCCCGGCCATACGGGAGGCACCCGACAGACTGGCTATTCCCTGAGAGGGCCCGCGAAGGAGAAGACGGGGAATGAAGGGCCGCGGTGCACCTCGCGATGGTCCGCCCCATCAGACGCCCTCACCACAAGGGCAGAACTGCTCGGGGCATTGGAGGACGGTAGAGGAGACGAAGCCAAGGGAGGCGGCACCTCGGCGACTCCCGCGAGCTCAGTCAGAAGGGGCCTGCAGAGCAAGGATCAACAGACGCAACAAGTGGGTCAGGAGACAGGAAAGGAGAAGACTTACTCGTCAGTGGAGAAGTACTTCCTGCACTTCAGCACACGACAAGGGAAGTCATCACCCAGGGCCTCCCTCTTCCTCCGGAGGGCTTCAAAGTCCACACGGAAGCGGCTCAAGAGAAGAGCGCAAGGATCAACCTGCCGTGAGGACGGAGCATCAGAGCGGTCCGCGTCAGGGGCGCCTGCCTGGCGCATGCCTTCCATTACCTCACCAGAAGACGCGGCTGGGGCCTCCAAGGCCTCAGCCCCGGGCGCTGGGAGCGGCTGCTTGCCACCTTCAGCCGCAGCGGCACAGGCCTCAGGAGCTGTCCCCTCGCGAGCGTCACCCGGCGCTGCCACCTCATCAGGAGCCCCCTCGGCCTCAGGCGCCTCCTGCCTCCCTGCTCCGCCACTTGAGGAGGAGTCGCCTTGGCCGATTGGGAGAGCAGTCACCACCATTGGATTCTCGCAAGGTCCTTGGAGGCCGGCGGGGCGCAGCCCCCACTCATCGAAGACGGGCATCTGCTTCACGAAGTTGGCCCTGCTCTGGCAGAGATACAGCAAGGCCCCTCCTTGCCGGACGTTGCCGGGGTTGGGGTTCCCGGCCAAAGTCAAGAGCGTCGACTTCAGCGCCGCAGGAGCCAGGTCTTCTTCCTGGAGCATTCACCACCACGGAAGGCCCACATCCGGCGAGAGTGGCGCTGCAGGGGAGCGACGCAGCACAACAGAAACTCCTTCACCACTTTGGGCGCTGTCACGCCGAGCTTCCTCAGGAGCATGAAGCGGATCCAGACGAAGACGAGCCGGGGGTTCTTGAGCGTCTCCTGGCCCCAACCCGAATTGGGGACAGCAGGCGAGGTCGGCTCCGATAGCAGGGGGCTGGGCACCCCTGCGTCCACATACAACCACCGCTCGCGGAACCCAACCGCGGGCTGGGGGAGTTTGAAGTCAATCCCAGAGGCCTCGCTCTCAGGCTCGGCAGCAAAGCTCGCGCACGCCCAGCGTTGGGAGGGGTCGACAAGACGCAGCGAGAAGAAGTGGCGCAGCAAGGCAACCGAAGGAGGGATGCCCACCATGGCTTCGCAAACGAAGGCGAAGACCGAAAGGAGGGTGATGGACTCAGGACTTAGATGCATCGAGTGGATCTGATAATGGGAGAGCACGGCATTGAAGAAATCGGAGAAGGGGGGAACCAGACCCGCCCACAAGGCGTCGGTAAAACATGGGACCTCGGTTGCTATCCTGTCAATGGAGAAGTGGGACGCGGGCCAGGCCATCGTCCTCCCGCACTCGTTGAAGATGGTGGCCAGAGCCAAGCTGTCCCTGCCCAGGCACTCTTGGTTGAGTATGGTCGACTGGCCGACGGCAGGGGCCACCGATGGCGGCGCACAAGACGAAGGCATGGGTTTCTCCCCTCTCTCCTTCCTCGTCGGAGTCATGGCGATGGGAAGGAGGGGGAAGATTCATGTTTGGATTAGAGGCGGGAGCAGGCATTCGAAGGAAGGAAGAGCAGGGGACGCTCGAGCAACGGGAAGGGGAGCGGCTGTGTGAAACTGCAAGTCCGCCTAGCAGGACGCATAATAAGAAGGCGTGGGGGGGACAGTGCCGCCCATGTCCCATCGACCGCCACACGGTGCCCAAGGCCGCAGGCTATTAGGGCCCGCGGCGCTTCGCCCTTGCCCTTTCGCCTCTCGGCACGGCCAAGTCCGGGCGCGCCTTGGTCCCGGGGGCTACTGTCGGCGTTCTAGGAATGGGGGTCCCCAGACTTGCCTGCCTGCGGCCTGCGGCGTGGCTCAAATGGGGGCCCAGCGTGGCCCATCTTCATCAACACAAGGCTCAAGACCCTCGCGAGGGGCCAAGCCTCGCGGGGCGGACGACACGACGCATCCTCAGGCGCAGCCTCATCAGGCTGGCTCGCGAGGAGGCGGAGATATCAAGGCAGGGTACCTCGCGAGGTGCCCATGACGCAAGCCGTGACGACTCAGGGCGCCAGACGGGCGTCAGCGCGCGCAGCGTCCTTCTTTCCTCTTTGGTGTAAAGGGGGCAAGCGCAGCCGCGGAGTACCGAGGCATCAGGCAAAGGTTGCCATTTCGGTGCAACGAGACCAGGACCAGGAGGACTACGAGACGGAGGTCACCATGGAGCCTAGCACGGCGTCACCACAGAGCCTTTGGCAGGCGGAGACCAACTTTGGTCAGGATAAGTGTACTTGCTGTCCCCCTTCAAATTAGCCCGCCATTGTTGGCTCCCTTCCCGCTCAATATTTGGGAAGAGGACCAGGGCCTCTATAAATAGGACCAGCCACCCACATAGCAAAGGGGGTTCCGGACGGTCGACGAGTGAGAGAGAGTAAGTGAGAGTGAGAGAGAGGTGACTGAACTCCTCCTAGCAGTTCATCACCCCAGCCAAGAACAGACCCTCGCGAGGCTATTCTTCCTTGTATTGTTCATCATCACCAGCCCCAGGAGGCAATCCACCAACCACACACTGGAGTAGGGTATTACACCACAACGGTGGCCCGAACCAGTATAGATCTTGTGTCCCTTGTGCAGTTCTTTTAGTAGTTTAGATCCTTGCGAGACGGAGAGGTAGAAGGCGTGATCTCCACGCGCACCCCAGTGTTCGAACCTTAAGGGTCTGCCGGAACACGTGATCCGACAGCGGTTCTCCCCAGTGATATCCATCATGATTCACCTCGTGTGACGGCTTATATTGAAGCGGACAACAAGATAGCACGGCAAGATGCTTTGGACCTGTTGGATGAAGAGCGTGACATAGCAGCTGCCCGATCGGCGATTTACCAACAGGATCTTCGTCGTTATCACAGTCGCCGAGTTAGAACCAGAACCTTCCAGGAAGGAGATTTGGTGCTTCGGCTCATCCAAGATCAGACTGATATGCATAAGTTATCCCCACCTTGGGAGGGCCTTTCGTGGTCAGCAAGAATCTGCACAACGGGTCATACTATCTGATCGATATTCGAGAGCATAAGGACTCACGTACATCAGAGGAGGAGACCAATAGGCCGTGGAACATAGCTCATCTTCAGCCTTATTATACCTGAGCCATTGGTTCTACTTATGTACATATTACAACGATGTATATATTATGATTAAATATAATAAACCGGAACCTCAGCTAAAGCGGGGTATCTGTTCTTTTACATCATGTGTGGTTACACGGAGTTGTTCTAAAGCGGCCTCCGGTTTACCCCTTGAGTTCGCTTTTTAAAAAACATCATGTTATATCACTTGGAGGTTTGGTCATGTCCGAACCAATACCATACCTCTTGATAGGCGAGAGCCACCAGATCACTTGGGGACTTGGTCACGTCTGAACCAATCATGCCTCTTGATCGGCCTAAGGCCACATAATCACTTGGGTGCTTGGTCGAACCCGAACCATTGCCATGCCACTTGGTCGGCATAAATGCCACGGTTTCATTTGGGGACCTGGCTGACTAGAACCATAGTTACACCTAACGGGAGCTTGGTCGTGTTCGGCCATGGTAACGCCATTTGATCAGCTCAAATAAACCTTTTTTGCAAACGGTTTTGTCATTGCTTTTGCTTCGCACTTTTCTTTGCAAGATACTTTTTTATTTTCTTTTTTATTGTGTTTTTTAAAACTGACAAAGTTTTCAACCAATCAATTGACGGAACACAGTTCACGTCAATCCGGAGACTATTTGCCCAGTTTGATCCTTGTTGTTAACATCCTCTTATGGAGTAACACGGTGTTTATTATAACCCGGCATGGTTTACATGGTAAACCAGCATCATATATATACAGGAGCTGTTATCTCCTCCAACAGTGTGGGTTTGCAAAACTCCGCTTCAAGATTGGCCAAGCCAACTTCACGCTCAACGATGGCAGGTATTATGTATCTCAAAAATTTGGTCATATACTTAATTTTTTTGGATGTTTTGAATTCATATATGCAGACATCATATTCCGCCTGACGGTACAACCGCGGTGGCACTTGAAGAGTTTCTTATTGCAGAAAGTGCTTTGGAAAGTTCATCACCACAGGAAGAACAAATTATGCACGAAGGCATATCAACATCAAAAGTATCAGCTAGCTTATTACAAGGCAACACGGTGCCTATAATAATATCATTGTTTTTCGCAAAGGAGAGGCAGTTTTAAAACCGGCTTCCGGTTCAAGCTTGGTCACCAGCCTGGCCTGATGGTTGTGGGTCATCCTACGCCGCTTCAGCCTCCGTTTCTCTACCCAGTGGCTGGAAATCAATAGTTGTCTAGTCGATTCCCATTAATGCTTGAAAAACAGCTTCATCATGGATCAGCAATGACGGGTCAATATCGGGAGCGTAAGTATGCTTACAGATTGGAGGGATCAGATTTTCTGATTCATGGATTGGTGCAGCTATTCGCTTGTTCTGATTGTCATATTGGGCTTGATAATGAGACAAGTCTGCTTCTTCGGCCAATTGACAAGCTAGCGGACGTACCTCCCGGTTTATTGCTCACAGATCCGCTTCACCAAACTCTGACCCGTCTTCCTTCAAGCTGGGATAGCCCTGAGCCGCTTCAATAGGATCAAAATCCGGCACCCAGGCTTTTGCCCGGAATAAGGCATTGATCGCACCGGTTCGAGCAGCAGATTTCTTCAGCTCTTCAACCCGGGCAGGAAGCACCGACAGTTTCATCAAAGTGTCTTGAATCAAAGTGGGCGCCGGTTTGTTATGGGATGCGGTACAGATGATCCGCTGGGCACCAGTATACAATTGTTCAACCAATGTATAGGTGGCTTTCAGTTTCTTCCGCACATCTGACCCCAAGTGACCAATGCGTGTCCCTGAAATACCATAAAGAGTTAATAAACCAGCAACTCTGTAAGAAGGTAGAGCCAATTCAGAAGTCAAACTGGCTTACCAAAGATAGAAGTAGTCATGGCATGCACGTGCCGCTTTATGCTGGTCAGTTCATCCGCCACTGGTTTTAGTGCAGCCTCGGCATCCTCTGCTCGTTTGATTAAAGCGGACTTTTCAGTGGCCCAATCCGCCCGCTTCTTCTTGAAGCTCTCCTTAAGCTGTTCCATGGCGCTTAAAGCGTTGGCTAATTCCTCTTTTGCTTTGGAGGTTTCAGCTTGTTGGGTTTTCAGATTTTCTTGGAGATCGGCGACTTGGCTTTCTTTCGTCTTCAGCTCCGCCTGCATGCAGACAGTTATATGCTTCAACAAAACGGTACAAGGATTGAAGTACCAACCACATAACAAGTTATGCACTTAGCACTTGGGGGCTAATGCATATTCGATCTTCATCTTTCAATTGCTTACAAAGTCCCAAGATCAATACAAGTATTCAACTTGGCACTTGGGGGCTAATGGCTATTTGCTCGTATATAAATTCTGATGCAGCAATTTCAATTACTTAAAGTACCGGTTTAACTACGCTAAGTTGAACCGGCCCTTGGGGGCTACATCGGCGAATTTCAAAACATTAAGATTTATATTAGTAAGTCCCAGTTTGAAAGAAGATTACAAACCGGCCCTTGGGGGCTAGGAGAGTCAGCAAGTATTGAAGCATACAAGCAGGAAAGAGCATATGGAAGTTACCTCGTATTTATCCTTCATCATATTAACCAGACTAGCTTCATAGTCATGGCTGGTATACAGCCGGTTCAGGTAGCCGGAATGGATATCTTGGGCGTTCAGAGCAGCGTAAGTTGCTAGATCAGCATTCCACTTGCCTTTACCAAAGACAGCAAATTCTTCCTTGGCAGAATGTTTGGACAAAGCAACAGGATTGCTCGGCTCGGTATGGCCAGTGCCAGTAATGACAACCTCATCCTCCTGAGTATCGTCGGTTTGCACTGGAGCTGTTGGCTTGTCAGTAGGTTTTGCTGGACCGGTGGATCTCTCAATCCGGATGGAGCCTGTGGGCTGATTGACAGGACTTGAGGCATCAGTAGGTCTCTCTTCAGCAATAAGATCGTCGTCTTGCTGCGGTAGATCGTTGGGTATATCCTCAGGAATAGCCGCTTCAAGATCGGGTGTCTTGCCTGGCTCAAGAACGGCATCTTCTTCAGCCGCTTTGTCCAGGTGGGCCTTCTTGCTTGGCCTAGGTTTGGCCCTGAAAAGAATAACAAAATCAAATACAACATATGTTCTAAGGCGATGTGCTACAAATATCATAATAAGTATAGCTTACCCAAGCACCGTTTTGAGCGGTGGCAGCTGAGTAGCTGATGACTCGCCAGAAGATGAATGGGAAGTAACCTGGTAATTGGAGTCAGATGGATTAAGAGGTTGACGAAAGCAGTCCGCTTTAGGACAATCACTGACAAGCAAATTAGAGACCTCTGAACGGCGTTTCCGAACCGGACTGTTCGGTAAACCGGCGGAGGTAACTACGTGGCCGCTGTGCCGGGTTGTGCGACGAGCTTCGTGCTGTTGGGTCTTCATAAGAAATTTGGGATCCAAATAAGCAAGAGGATGAGAAAATTTAACTTCCCGGTTTGCCTGACGGATTTTTAGCGAAGGCAAAGGTTCTGAATCGGAAGAGAGAATAATTACCTCTGCAGCATCAGCGTGGCTGGCTTCGGCATCATCCTGACAAATATCATCATCAATAAGACGCATGAAAAATAAGCCAAGTGAGTCAAGCTCTACCTCAAGGTCTGGATTATCCACATCATCATCAGGGGCTGGATTAGAAGATGCAGTAGTTCTTTTCCTGTGGGCAGTCTTCTTTACAGCTTTAGTCTTTTGCCGGGTTGCTCTTTCCGGTTTGTCTGGTTTTTCTGGTTTCTCCTGCGGCAATTTCTTGCTCCAAAATGGATCATTACCCTGATTACACAGACGCTGATATTAAACAATGACCAGATATATCAATAACAGATTCAGCAAAAGGAAAAATCAAGGTCTTACAGCTGGCGGTTTGTTGGTGGCACAGAAGGGAAGCAGGCCATTTTTAGCATAGATATCTTCCGGTTCATTCAGCATCTTATTCACAGCCTCTGTGATTTCTTCATCGGTGAGCTGGATTTTGGAATGTCGCAGTGGGTCATCAACACTGTTGGTATACTTGCACATCAAACCGGAGCGCTGACTAAGGGGTAGTATGCTCCATGATATCCAACAGCGAGCGAGATCAACCCCTGTTAAACCGTTGGCCATAAAGGCTCTGAGCTTCGATAGTTGAGGAGCATATTTGCTTCTCTCCTGGGCAGTCAATCTTTACGGAAAAGGGTGTGTATTGCTGAGCCGCTCCGGACGAAAACTAGGCAAGGGATTCTCACCAGCAGGGGAGGTGTCTTTGAAAGTGCGTTATATCGACTAGATGGGGGGTGAATAGGCGATTTTTATGAAAGTCTTCAAAACGTGGAAGTTATGAAGAAAAACAGTAGAGATATGCCTATCACTATGCAGCGGAAGTTAGATTACACTAGGCAAGCCATGATCAAGTATTCAATAGAGTGAATGCACAATGACAATTAGTTGCAGTGTAATAAGGATCAGGTAGGAAGAAGTTATGAAGCCAAACAGATCATACAGTCACGTTGTGAAGACCGAAGATATAGCAAGCATGCAATGACTTCACAACGAGTAACAGTAAGTAAAAAGGAAGTGAAGATGAAACCAGTGACTCGTTGAAGACAATGATTTGTTGGACCAGTTCCAGTTGCTGTGACAACTGTACATCTGGTTGGAGCGGCTAGGTATTTAAACCAAAGGACACACAGTCCCGGACACCCAGTCCTGAACACGCAGCTCAGGACACCCAGTCCTCACCGTATTCTCCTTGAGCTAAGGTCACACAGACCTCGCCCAATCACTCTAGTAAGTCTTCAAGGTAGACTCCCAAACCTTCACAGACTTCGTTCACCGGCAATCCACAATGACTCTTGGATGCTCACAACGCGACGCCTAACCGTCTGGAGGATGCACAGTCCTCAAGTGTAATAAGTCTTCAGATCACTCAGACAAGAAGACTTAAGTGATGCCCAATTTACTCTGGCTCTGGGTGGTTAGGGCTTTTCTCCTCGCTAGGAATTTTATCTCAAAGGCTTCGAGGTGGGTTGCTCTCAAACGACAAAAGTCGTGCACTGAAATCTGAGCAGCCAATCGTTTATGGTTGTAGGGGGTGGACTATTTATAGCCACTGGGCAACCCGACCTGATTTGTCCGAAATGACCCTGGGTCACTAAGGAACTGACACGTGTTCCAACGGTCAGATTTCGAACTCACATGGCAACTTTACTTGGGCTACAAGTAAAGCTGACTTGTCCGACTCTGGACAAGATTTGCTCTCATAGTCTTCGCTCGAAGACATAGGTTTTGAATTAGGCATCACTTCAGTCATTCTGACTGGTTCTCTTGGACCCCACTTAATAGTATGGTGGTTCCTATGACTCAACACAAATGAAAAAGAACTACGAAACATCTAAGTCTTTGAGTTCCATAGGCTTCACGTGGTGTCTTCTCTTGTCATAGTCTTCAATGTGAATATCTTCATATACCACCATTGTCTTCAATGTCTTCGTACATTTTTAGGGGTCATCTCTGGTAGTAAAATCGAATAAATAGGTTTAGAAGACATTGACCTCATCGTGCGAAGATATTCACTCATAGAAAAGAAGTTGGTTCCAGATTTGTACAAACCCACAGATCAGTACAAGTGAGGAATCTAATGACTTCATGAAGCACAAGTGAATATACTAGGCAAGTTATGAGATGCAGATTGAGAGAGATCTAACTTGTGTGAATAGAAACTTCTTATGGCAGAAAGTGACAGAACCATAGAATCAAAAGGGGCTGTAAAAAGGAAGTTTATTTACCACACCTGGAACTGCTAGACGGAGTGGGAGATGAGGTCGAGCAGTTCAATCCTCCGTGCCCTAACTTGGCGACGGAAGACACCTACGGCGACGGCGGAGAGGACGATGTCTGCGGTCAGCGTGAAAACGGCGTCGGAGAGGTTGCGGTAGTGAAGCGCTTCGTCGCCGGCATCGTCGAGAGCTAGCGGTGGCGCTAGGGTTCGTGCGAGGGAGGAAGAAGGAGATAATGACCGCGGTGAGTGTGTATTTATAGTTGCAGGGGCGGCACTGTGCTATTACATAGGTGCCCCTGGCGATTCGCATCTGAGCAACACGTGGCCATCATGCGGAATCTCGGGGGCAGTTCCACATCCCACTCACGCCTGGATTGTCGGGTGGTCGTTCCTACTTCTCCGGATTTCTTGTGGATGAATGAGCATTGAAAACGGTTTTAAAGTTTGTCTCTGTGTCTTCTGCTGACAAGGACGCAGAGAAGACATTCGACAGTTTCAATAGAATGCATATGACTTGGAGAGATAGAGTTTGAGGTAGAAAGCATAGAGAGGTTAGGGTCCGATCACATTCACTTAGTTCAAAAAGATTCAAACAAGAAGACATAGCTATAAGTGAATGCTGTAGAGGACAGAACACTAGTATATATATATATATCCATATAATCCACGTAGTGAAGATAATCATGAAGACATGTTGAGATTGAAGCCAAACCAAATGTGAAGACATTGCAAGGTAACGCCATGAGTGAAACACTTCAAAATAGAACGTTTGGTGGTGGCGTTACCCACCGTATAGGAAGTATTAGACTCAGACACGGCGCACAATTATCGTGGTGCTCTGAAGTCAATTTCCACATTAATGTATTCACACTTAGAATGTATGTCTTCATTGATTGAAGATATACGTTACTTCGTGTGTTGCACATCTAAGTCATCAATATGCATAAGTGTTAGGATGTGTGCCTGATCACAGGACATTTGAGGATTCCAAGATATTTAGCTCACACCGTAACTTGCAAAATCTCTTCTCATCCAAGGGCTTGGTGAAGATATCTGCCAATTGCTCTTCAGTGTTGACGTGTATGATATCAATATCTTCCTTCACAACATGATCTCTGAGAAAGTGATGACGAATTTCAATGTGCTTTGTCTTCGAGTGCTGAACTGGGTTGTTGGCAATCTTGATGGCGCTTTCATTGTCGCAGTAAAGTGGCACTTGCTTCAGATGAACGCCATAGTCCTTGAGAGTTTGCTTCATCCACAGAAGCTGAGCGCAGCAAGATCCAGCAGCAATGTATTCAGATTCAGCAGTGGAGAGGGATACACAGTTCTGCTTCTTTGAAGACCAACATACAAGTGATCGTCCTAGAAAGTGGCATCTGCCTGATGTAGACTTCCGATCAACCTTGTCACCAGCATAATCAGCATCCGAGAATCCAACCAGATCAAACTCTGAGCCCTTTGGATACCACAATCCTAGAGTTGGGGTGTGAGCCAAATATCGAAGAATTCGCTTCACTGCTAAGTGATGCGACTCCTTTGGTGCCGCTTGAAATCGAGTACACATGCAAACACTAAGCATAATATCTGGCCTAGATGCACATAAATAAAGCAAAGAACCAATCATGGAGCGGTATACCTTTTGATCGAACTCTTTACCATTGTCGTCGGGACCCAGATGATGTTTGGCTGGCATTGGTGTTGTGAAGCCTTTGCAGTCTTGCATACCAAACTTCTTCAGGCACTCTTTGAGATATTTATCTTGAGATATGAAGGTGCCGTTGCGTTGTTGCCGTATTTGAAGACCGAGGAAGAATTTCAGCTCCCCCATCATAGACATCTGATATTGCTCTTGCATCATATAGCCAAACTCTTCACTGTACTTCTGATTGGTGCAGCCGAAGATAATGTCATCCACATATATTTGGCACACAAACAGTTCACCATCATATGTCTTCGTGAAGAGAGTGGGATCTAGGGAACCAGGTATGAAGCCTTTGCTCTTCAGGAAGTATTCGAGTGTGTCACACCAGGCCCGAGGGGCTTGTTTGAGGCCATACAGTGCCTTGTTGAGCTTGTATACCATGTCAGGATGTTTTGGATCTTCAAACCCAGGTGGTTGTGCAACATACACTTCTTCTTCAATCTTGCCATTGCGAAAGGCACTCTTCACATCCATTTGATACAGAAGTATGTTGTGATGATTTGCATAGGCCAGCAGTATACGTATGGCTTCAAGTCTAGCCACAGGAGCAAATGTTTCATCGAAGTCAATGCCTTCCACTTGAGTATATCCTTGAGCAACGAGGCGAGCTTTGTATCTGACGATTTGACCATGCTCATCTTGCTTGTTGCGGTATATCCATTTGGTGCCTATTATGTTATGCTTCCGTGGATCAAGACGCTTAACCAATTCCCATACATTGTTCAGCTCAAACTGTTGAAGCTCTTCTTGCATTGCTTGAACCCATTCAGGTTCCATAAAGGCTTCTTCAACTTTCTTGGGTTCTGAAATTGAGACGAATGCGAAGTGCCCACAGAAATTTGCTAGTTGAGTTGCCCTTGAACGAGTGAGTGGACCAGGTGCATTGATGCTGTCAATTATTCTATCAATCTGCACTTCATTGGCAACACGAGGATGTACAGGGCGAAGACTTTGCTCTTGCTGATCTGTGTTGTCGTTGGGAGGAATGTCTTCAGGCTGAGCATTGTCTTCATGTGGATCAGGTGCTGAGATGATAAGTTCTTCTTCAGGATGAGCTTCAGAAGGTACAATCTCTCCAGTTCCCATAAGCTTGATTGATTCACTAGCTGAAACTTCATCTAGCACATTTGGCAGTTGCTCTCTTTGTGAACCATTGGTTTCATCGAATCGCACATCCACTGTTTCAACCACTTTGTAGTGAAAGAGATTGAAGACTCTGTAGGAGTGCGAATCCTTTCCATATCCAAGCATAAAACCCTCATGTGCTTTTGGTGCAAACTTTGAGGTGTGGTGTGGGTCCTTGATCCAGCATCTTGCGCCAAATACTCTGAAGTAACTGACATTTGGCTTCTTGCCAGTTAGGAGTTCATATGATGTCTTGTTCAGAAGCTTGTGAATATAAACACGGTTGATTGTATGGCATGCAGTGTCAATGGCTTCAGGCCAGAATTTTCTTGGAGTCTTGTATTCATCTAGCATTGTTCTGGCCATCTCAATGAGTGTTCTGTTCTTGTGTTCGACGACGCCATTCTGCTGTGGCATGTACGGAGCTGAGAATTCATGTGTGATGCCCAAAGTATCAAGATATGTATCAAGGCCAGTGTTCTTGAATTCAGTGCCATTGTCACTTCTGATGTGCTTTATCTTGGCGCCATAATTGTTCATAGCTCGATTGGCGAAGCGTCTGAAGACATCCTGCACTTCAGTCTTGTAAAGGATTATGTGCACCCAAGTATATCTAGAGTAATCATCAACAATGACGAAGCCATAGAGGCAAGCAGTAGTGGAAAAAGTTGAGTAGTGAGTGGGACCAAAAAGATCCATGTGAAGCAGTTCGAAGGGTCGAGTAGTGGTCATGATTGTCTTCGAGGGGTGTTTTGCCCTCGTCATCTTCCCTGCTTCATAGGCACCGCATAAGTGATCTTTCTTGAACTTGACGCCTTCGATGCCTATGACATGCTTCTTCTTTGCAAGGGTGTGGAGGTTCCTCATGCCAGCATGTCCAAGCCTCCGATGCCAAAGCCAGCATTCTGAAGCCTTTGCCAGAAGGCATACTGCAAGCTGTGGCCCTGCTGAGAAATCTACCACATACAAATCATCTTTCCGATACCCTTCAAACACTAGAGACTTGTCAGATTCCATTAGTACCAGGCAACGATATTTTCCAAATATTACGACCATGTTTAAATCGCAAAGCATTGAGACAGACATTAAGTTGAAGCCAAGGGATTCAACAAGCATGACTTTATCCATGTGTTGATCCTTTGAGATTGCAACTCTACCTAGACCCAATACCTTACTTTTACCAGTGTCAGCAAATGTGATGTGGCTCTTGTTGGATGGACGTAAGGTTGAGTCCATAAGAAGGCTTATTTTGCCGGTCATATGATTCGTACACCCACTGTCAATAATCCATTCTGAAGACGCTGGTGTCGTACCCTACAGTGCAGTTAGGGGGATAGGCTTCACGAAGAGTATTGTGAAGCAAAAACATTTGACGAACCAGTGGGTTATGAAAACTTAGATCCAGATTAGGACTAATGGGGAGAGTGGCATGCGATTCAGGAACGAAATACATAGTGATGCCATTCGGGCATTTGATCTTGCGCCCCACAAGTTTTTTAAGGTCCCCAGCAATAGCGTCAGAAGATTTTGGTTTTCTGCTGGAAACCTTTCCCTGCAAAAGAGAGTTAAGCTTTCTTAACCACCCACATCTTCAAGGGTGGCTTAGAAGCAATAAGTCTAAGTGCAGCATCTGAGAATTTTGGCTTTGGAGCCCTAGCAAACAGTCTAGCAGGGGGACAATAGTACTCATAAGAATAGGCAGAATAGTTCTTGTTCATATGAACATGGCGGTTTGGTGAACCGTTCTCATATTCATATGCCTGAGTATGGTTTCCCTGCAAAACATTTGCGTTAGTGTGACTCTGGTGAGTCCTCTGTATGTATGAAGCCTTTGGACCGTATGAAGCCTTTGGTATGAGGTTTGTCTTCTTCATGTGAGGTGTCATGAAGACATTCACAGGAAGATTTTTCAGACATGTTTTCGGAACCCAGATCTTCTTCACAGGCGGTCCATTCCTGCAGTTAGTACCAATGTACCTGGCAAACACTTCACCATTCTGATTCTTAAACAGTTTATAGTTTGCATCAAAGGATTCATCAATGATAATGGGGTTAGCACAAGTGAAGCCAGATAGATTGGATGGATCTGCTGAGGATTCCTTTGCAGCAACCCATGTGGTTTTGGGGTACTGCTCAGGTTTCCAGTACGAGCCATCTGCATTTATTTTCCTTACGAACCCAACACCCTCTTTCCTAGGGTTTCGGTTCAGAATTTGCTTCTTGAGGACATCACATAATGTCTGATGTCCTTTGAGACTTTTGTACATCCCTGTTTCAAGCAATGTCTTCAACCTAGCATTCTCATTAGCAATAGCAGTGGTATTCTCAGCAGAGAGGTTAGTTACCACTTCAACAGTTGAAGATATTGCAACAGCAGTAGTAGTGGAACATTTAGCAACATAAGTAGCATTATCACGCTCAATGCATTTAAGGCATGGTGGTTCAAATCCTTCCTGAGAGGAACTGATCTGTTCGGCGCGAAGTGACTCATTTTCCTTTTGAAGATCTTCATGAGCCGCTCTCAATTTCTCAAGATCTTGCTTCCTTTGAAGATAATCATAAGAAAGCTTTTCATGAGTTGTTGAGAGAGTATCATGACGATCTTCAAGTTCCTGATACTTAACGTGAAGATTTTTTATGTCTTCAATTAAGGATTCAGATCGAGTCATTTCAGCTCCCAACAGATCATCGCTTCTGTCTAACAGTTTTTGAATATGTTCCATGGCCTTTTGTTGTTCAATTGCAATTTTAGCAAGTGTTTTGTAGCTGGGTTTTGAATCACAATCAGAGTCATCGTCACTAGATGTTTGATAGTGAGTAGTGCGTGAGTTTACCTTGGCACCGCGTGCCATGAAGCAGTAGGTAGGAGTGGAGTCGTCCTTGTCATCTGCATCGGTGTCGGTGATGAAGTCATTGTCTTCAGTGTTGAAGATGGACTTGGCGACGTATGCTGTAGCCAGACTCGCAATGCCAGAATCAGACTCCTCCTCAGATTCCACCTCTGCCTCCTCAGAAGTGGACTCCTCCTCTGAATCCATTTCCTTGCCAACAAACGCACGTGCCTTGCCAGATGAGCTCTTCTTGTGTGATGAAGACTTTGAGGAAGACTTGGAAGAAGACTTTGAGTATTTCTTCTTCTTGTTGTTGTCAGAATCATATTCCTTGCTCTTCTTCTTCTTTTTATTCTCATTGTCCCACTGTGGACACTCAGAGATGAAGTGTCCAGTTTTCTTGCACTTGTGACAAGTTTTCTTCTTGTAGTCATGAGCAGAAGCTTCATCATTCCTTGAGCCTGATCGTGAAGACTTTCTGAAGCCTTTCTTCTTGGTGAATTTTTGGAACTTCTTCACTAGCATTGCAAGTTCCCTTCCAATGTCTTCAGGATCATCAGAACTGTTGTCAGATTCTTCTTCAGATGAGGACACAGCTTTTGCCTTCAAGGCACGAGTTCACCCATAGTTTGGACCGTAGATATCTCTTTTCTCAGAAAGCTGAAACTCATGTGTGTTGAGCCTCTCAAGTATGTCAGACGGATCGAGTGTCTTGAAATCAGGACGTTCTTGAATCATTAGGGCTAGGATGTCAAACGAACTGTCAAGTGATCTCAGCAGCGTCTTGACGATTTCATGTTTGGTGATCTCAGTAGCGCCGAGGGCTTGAAGCTCATTTGTGATGTCAGTGAGCCGGTCAAATGTGTGCTGGACATTCTCATTGTCATTTCGCTTGAAGCGGTTGAAGAGGTTGCGAAGAACACTGATTCTCTGATCTCTCTGGGTTGAGATGCCTTCATTGACCTTGGAGAGCCAGTCCCAGACCAGCTTGGATGTCTTCAAGGCACTCACACGGCCATACTGTCCCTTGGTCAGATGACCACAGATGATATTCTTGGCAGTAGAATCCAGTTGAGTGAACTTCTTGACATCGGCAGTAGTGACACCTTCTCCAGCCTTGGGAACGCCGTTCTCAACGACATACCATAGGTCGACGTCAATGGCTTCAAGATGCATGCGCATCTTATTCTTCCAGTAGGGAGATTTAGTTCCATCGAAGACGGGGCACGTAGCGGAGACTTTGATTATCCCTACAGTCGACATAGCTAAAACTCCAGGTGGTTAAACCGAATCACACAGAACAAGGGAGCACCTTGCTCTGATACCAATTGAAAGTGCGTTATATCGACTGGAGGGGGGGTGAATAGGCGATTTTTATGAAAGTCTTCAAAACGTGGAAGTTATGAAGACAAACAGTAGAGACATGCCTATCACTATGCAGCGGAAGTTAGATTACACTAGGCAAGCCATGGTCAAGTATTCAATAGAGTGAATGCACAATGACAATTAGTTGCAGTGTAATAAGGATCAGGTAGGAAGAAGTTATGAAGCCAAACGGATCATACAGTCACGTTTTGAAGACCGAAGATATAGCAAGCATGCAATGACTTCACAACGAGTAACAGTAAGTAAAAAGGAACTGAAGATGAAACCAATGACTCGTTGAAGACAATGATTTGTTGGACCAGTTCCAGTTGCTGTGACAACTGTACGTCTGGTTGGAGCGGCTAGGTATTTAAACCAAAGGACACACAGTCCCGGACACCCAGTCCTGAACACGCAGCTCGGGACACCCAGTCCTCACCGTATTCTCCTTGAGCTAAGGTCACACAGACCTCGCCCAATCACTCTGGTAAGTCTTCAAGGTAGACTCCCAAACCTTCACAGACTTCGTTCACCGGCAATCCACAATGACTCTTGGATGCTCAGAACGCGACGCCTAACCATCTAGAGGATGCACAGTCCTCAAGTGTAATAAGTCTTCAGATCACTCAGACAAGAAGACTTAAGTGATGCCCAATTTACTCTGGCTCTGGGTGGTTAGGGCTTTTCTCCTCGCTAGGAATTTTCTCTCAAAGGCTTCGAGGTGGGTTGCTCTCAAACGACAAAAGCCGTGCACTGAAATCTGAGCAACCAACCATTTATGGTTGTAGGGGGTGGACTATTTATAGCCACTGGGCAACCCGACCTGATTTGTCCGAAATGACCCTGGGTCACTAAGGAACTGACACGTGTTCCAACGGTCAGATTTCGAACTCACATGGCAACTTTACTTGGGCTACAAGTAAAGTTGACTTGTCCGACTCTGGACAAGATTTGCTCTCATAGTCTTCGCTCGAAGACATAGGTTTTGAATTAGGCATCACTTCAGTCATTCTGACTGGTTCTCTTGGACCCCACTTAACAGTACGGTGGTTCCTATGACTCAACACAAATGAAAAAGAACTACGAAACATCTAAGTCTTCGAGTTCCATAGGCTTCACGTGGTGTCTTCTCTTGTCATAGTCTTCAATGTGAATATCTTCATATACCACCATTGTCTTCAATGTCTTCATACATTTTTAGGGGTCATCTCTGGTAGTAAAACCGAATCAATGAGGGACTTCTACCTGTGTTATCCTGCAATTCTCACAAACACATTAGTCCCTCAACTAGGTTTGTCGTCAATACTCCAAAACCAACTAGGGGTGGCACTAGATGCACTTACAGTCTTTGCAATAGAACCATGTCTGATTCCACTCTTTGGGGTGGCTGTGCAGTTTGGTGTGAGGGTATGTGACCTCTTTCCTTTTCTGGATCGCCACGCCACCCAGCTCCGTATTGGAGCCGTCAGTAAACTCAGTACGGCGGTTTAGATGGAAAAGGTCTCTGAACAATTCCACTGTGGGCTCCTCTTGAAAGAACGCCTCACAGAGCACTTGGAAGTGACATATTTGTAACAGAATTGGGGCCAGTGTCTTGTGGATGGAGTTGGAAATCGGCCAAAACATCCCGGTAAAATTTAGAACCGGGCGGCTTAAAGCCCCGAGATAAGTGATCTACGAAAACAACAACCTCTCCTTCTTGAGGAGTGGGAGGGCATTCTTTGCCAGGAGCCCTCCAATGGATGGTATCTTTGCTGCCTAAAGCGCCGATCAGGACTAGATCATCCAGCTGAGCCTCTGTGATGCAAGAAGGAACCCAATTGCACTCATATACTTGCTTGGCCATGATGGAATCTACAAGGTAGAAGATCCCGGTTCAAAAATGCATTTGATCAAGGTACATTGGTATGTGCAATGTTAAACCGGAGACAGATCTATCTGAACCGGAGTTTTATGAAGCAACAACATCTGGCGGTTCAACAAGGGGACTAATGGTATATACCGGTTTGGCAATTTTTTTCTACAAGGTTAAACCGCCTGGTTTGAACATTGAAGCAGATGAGTAAGTTTATAGAAATAGATTTCGTAAGATTTCTCTACAGCGATGGATCTGAAGCAAGTTCAGAAAAAAGATAAATATTCAGAGGTCCAAAAGGAGCAGTACCGAATCAATGAGCAAGACATACATACAGATCTATGGTTTTGAGATGTGTAAGTGAAGGCGAAGGGTAAACAGCTACCATTGCACAGAGTAAAAATTTGCGGAGTCATCTAAAGATCTATTTTATGAGCAAGAGGCAGACGATGAACACTGAAGAACTGTGAAACCCTAGGTCAGATCTGCGAGGGAAAGGATAGAAGATTTACCGGAGCTGAGGAAGACGCGGAAGGTTGCCGCGATGCTCTGGTGCGCTCGGGTTGATGCAGCGGCCAAGGTTGAGGCAGAGGTCGACAGCGGCGGCGGAGCTCCGAGGCTGGCGACGCGAGGAAGACGAAGAAGAAAGGCACAAAGGGGAGAAAAGAGATGACCCTTTGGTCCTATTTATAAGGCGAAAGAACATGTGTCAGGCGCGACAATCAAGGGGCCACGAAAAAGAGCTGTAGCCTCGATTTCCGCAGATCTATTAAACAAAGAAGCATAATGGATAGCTTCGTTATGACAGGTGACGTCACTCCGGTTTACAACAATCAGAGAAGATGACATCATGGTGGTTTACCAATTTATGAGAAGATGTTGAAGATGAAGCTTTTGTTAAAGGATTCACATGAACCCGTTCAAATCAATCTGGGGCCTAATGTTGGGGATATTACTGCTGGGCATAAACCGGCCTATCTGGGCTGGGTCAACTTCATCAGTAGTTCAAGAGTGATAAAGCCCAAGAAGGCAGATGAGGGCCTAAGGCCCGTAGCCAGTTCAAGACTTGTAGCTAGAAACCGGTATTTGTATATAAACTTATATTGTAAGTTAGGAATAAGGAGAGACCAACCCGGAATACGAATATCGACCGGTGTTGGGACTCTGTGAACCGACGGGTGTCACCCGTGTATATAAGGGGACGACCCGGCGGCGGTTCAGAGATAGACAACAACTCGAGACATAGGCGAAGCTTGTTTGCTCCCTAGTCATCGAAACCCCATCAATTCCATCACAACTAGACGTAGGCTTTTACCTTCATCGAAGGGGCCGAACTAGTATAAACTCTCTTGCGTCCCTATGTCCGCTTTAACCCCTTCAAGCTAACCCGTCGCGATGGCTCCATGACTAAGTCCTTTCTCTAGGACATCTGCCGTGACAAAACCACGACACTACCTCTACATCTACCTTCAGGATTAGTTTTAGACCTAAATAATTGTTATTTGGTGCCAGCGTTAAGCATGAACATTATATCTGGATCTTGTTTTATGCGAGACGGTTATTCATTTAAATCAGAGAATAATGGTTGTTCTATTTATATGAGTAATATCTTTTATAGTCATGCACCCTTCATGAGTGGTCTATTTTTATTGAATCTCGATAGTAGTGATACACATATTCATATTATTGAACCCAAAAGATATAAGTTTAATAATGATAGTGCAACTTATTTGTGGCACTGCCGTTTGGGTCATGTTGGTGTAAAGCGCATGAAGAAACTCCATGTTGATGGGCTTTTGGAATCACTTGATTATGACTCACTTAATGCTTGCCAACCATGCCTCATGGGCAAGATGACTAAGACTCCGTTCTCCGGAACAATGGAGCGAGCAACAGACTTGTTGGAAATAGTACTTACTGATGTATACGGTCTGATGAGTGTTGATGCTCGCGGCGGGTATCGTTATTTTCTGACCTTCATAGATGATTTGAGTAGATATGGGTATATCTACTTGATGAAACATAAGTCAACATTTGAAAAGTTCAAAGAATTTCAGAGTGAAGTAGAAAATCATCATAACAAGAAAAATAAAATTTCTACAATCTCATCATGGAGGAGAATATTTGAGTTACGAGTTTGGTCTTCATTTGAAACAATGTGGAATAGTTTCACAACTCATGCCACCCGAAACACCACAGCGTAATGGTGTATCTAAACGTCGTAACCACACTTTATTAGATATGGTGTGATCTATGATGTCTCTTACTGATTTACCGCTATCGTTTTGGGGTGATGCTTTAGAGACGGCTGCATTCACGTTAAATAGGGCACCATCTAAATTCGTTGAGACGACGCCATATGAACTGTGGTTTGGCAATAAACCCAAGTTGTCGTTTCTTAAAGTTTGGGGCTGCGATGCTTATGTGAAAAAGCTTCAACCTGATAAGCTCGAACCCAAATCGGAGAAATTTGTCTTCATAGGATAACCAAAGGAAACTGTTGGGTACACCTTCTATCATAGATTCGAAGGCAAGATATTCATTGCTAAGAATGGATCCTTTCTAGAGAAGGAGTTTCTCTCGAAAGAAGTGAGTGGGAGGAAAGTAGAACTTGATGAGGTAACTGTACTTGCTCCCTTATTGGAAAGTAGTTCATCACAGAAATCAGTTCCAGTGATTCCTACACCAATTAGTGAGGAAGCTAATGATGATGATCATGAAACTTCTGATCATGTTACTACCAAACCTTGTAGGTCAACTAGAGTAAGATCCAGACCAGACTGGTACGGTAATCCTATTCTGGAAGTCATGTTACTCGACCATGACGAACCTACGAACTATGAGGAAGCGATGATGAGCCCAGATTCCGCGAAATGGCTTGAGGCCATGAAATCTGAGATGGGATCCATGTATGAGAACAAAGTGTGGACTTTGGTTGACTTTCCCGATGACCGGGAAGCCATAGAGAATAAATGGATCTTTAAGAAGAAGACTGACGCTGATGGTAATGTTACTGTCTACAAAGCCCGACTTGCTGTGAAAGGTTTTCAACAAGTTCAAGGAGTTGACTACGATGAGACCTTCTCACTCGTAGCGATGCTTAAGTCCGTCCGAATCATGTTAGCAGTTGCTGCATTTTATGATTATGAAATTTGGCAAATGGATGTCAAAACTGCATTGCTTAATGGATATCTTAAAGAAGAGTTGTATATGATGCAACCAGAAGGTTTTGTCGATCCAAAAGGTGCTAACAAAGTGTGCAAGCTCCAGCGATCCATTTATGGACTGGTGCAAGCCTCTCGTAGTTGGAATATACGCTTTGATAGTGTAATCAAAGCATATGGTTTTATACAGACTTTTGGAGAAGCCTGTATTTACAAGAAAGTGAGTGGGAGCTCTGTAGCATTTCTGATATTATATGTAGATGACATATTGTTGATAGGAAATGATACTGAATTTCTGGATAGCATAAAAGGATACTGCTACCTCTTGAGCACTGTGTTGGTTTTCCCCGAAGAGGAAGGGATGATGCAGCAAAGTAGCATAAGTATTTCCCTCAGTTTTTGAGAACCGAGGTATTAATCCAGTAGGAGGCTACACGCGAGTCCCTCGTACCTGCACAAAACAAATAAATCCTCGCAACCAACGCAAATAGGGGTTGTCAATCCCTATAAGGCCACTTATGAGAGTGAGATCTGATAGATATGATAAGATAATATTTTTGGTATTTTTATGATAAAGATGCAAAGTAAAATAAAGGCAAAGGAAATATCAAAGGAAATAACTAAGTAGTAGGAGATTAATATGATGAAGATAGACCCGGGGGCCATAGGTTTCACTAGTGGCTTCTCTCGAGAGCATAAGTATTCTACGGTGGGTGAACAAATTACTGTTGAGCAATTGACAGAATTGAGCATAGTTATGAGAATATCTAGGTATGATCATGTATATAGGCATCATGTCCGAGACAAGAAGACCAACTCCTGCCTGCATCTACTACTATTACTCCACTCATCGACTGCTATCCAGCATGCATCTAGAGTATTAAGTTAAAAACAGAGTAACGCCTTAAGCAAGATGACATGATGTAGAGGGATAGACTCATGCAATATGAAGAAAACCCCATCTTGTTATCCTCGATGGTAAAAATAAATACGTGCCTTGCTGCCCCTATGGTCACTGGGAAAGGACACCGCAAGATTGAACCCAAAGCTTAGCACTTCTCCCATTGCAAGAAAGATCAATCTAGTAGGCCAAACCAAACTATAATTCGAAGAGACTTGCAAAGATAACCAATCATACATAAAAGAATTCAGAGAAGATTCAAATATTATTCATAGATAGACTTGATCATAAACCCACAATTCATCGGTCTCAACAAACACACTGCAAAAAGAAGATTACATTGAATAGTTCTCCACAAGAGAGGGGGAGGACATTGTATTGAGATCCAAAAAGAGAGAAGAAGCCATCTAGCTACTAACTATGGACCCGTAGGTCTGAGGTAAACTACTCACACTTCATCGGAGAGGCTATGGTGTTGATGTAGAAGCCCTCCGTGATCGATGGCCCCTCCGGCGGAGCTCCGGAACAGGCCCCAAGATGAGATCTCGTGGATACAGAAAGTTGCGGCGGTGGAATTGGGTTTTTAGCTCCGTATCTGATCGTTTGGGGGTACGTGGGTATATATAGGAGGAAGGAGTACGTCGGTGGAGCAACAGGGGGCCCACGAGGGTGGAGGGCATGCCTGGGGGGGGGGGGGCAGGCGCACCCCTACCTCGTGGCCTCCTCTTTTCTTTCTTGACGTAGGGTCCAAGTCTCCCGGGTCTTGTTTGTTCAGAAAATCACATTCCCGAAGGTTTCATTCTGTTTGGACTCCGTTTGATATTCCTTTTCTTCGAAACCCTAAAGCAGGAATAAACATCAATTCTGGGCTGGGCCTCCGGTTAATAGGTTAGTACCAAAAATAATATAAAAGTGGATAATAAAGCCCAATAATGTCCAAAACAGTAGATAATATAGCATGGAGCAATAAACAATTATATATACATTGGAGACGTATCAAGCATCCCCAAGCTTAATTCCCGCTCGTCCTCGAGTAGGTAAATGATAAAAACAGAAGTTGTGATGCGGAGTGCTACTTGGCATAATTTTAATGTAATTCTTCTTAATTGTGGTATGAATATTTAGATCCTAAAGATTCAAGACAAAAGTTCATATTGACATAAAAATAATAATACTTCAAGCATACTAACAAAGCAATTATGTCTTCTCAAAATAACATGGCTAAAGAAAGTTATCCCTACAAAATCATATAGTCTGGCTATGCTCTATCTTCACCACACAAAATATTTAAATCATGCACAACCCCGATGACAAGCCAAGCAATTGTTTCATACTTTTGACATTCTCAAAACTTTTTCAATCTTCACGCAATACATGAGCGTGAGCCATAGATATAGCACTATAGGTGGAATTGAGTGGTGGTTGTGGAGAAGACAAAAAGGGAGAAGATAGTCTCACATCAACTAGGCGTATCAACGGGCTATGGAGATGCCCATCAATAGATATCAATGTGAGTGAGTAGGGATTGCCATGCAATGGATGCACTAGAGCTATAAGTATATGAAAGCTCAAAAAAACTAAGTGGGTGTGCATCCAACTTGCTTGCTCATGAAGACCTAGGGCATTTTGAGGAAGCCCATCATTGGAATATACAAGCCAAGTTCTATAATGAAAGATTCCCACTAGTATATGAAAGTGATAACATGAGAGACTCTCTACTATGAAGATCATGGTGCTACTTTGAAGCACAAGTGTGGTAAAAGGATAGTAGCATTGTCCCTTCTCTCTTTTTCTCTCATTATTTTATTTGGGAATTTTCTCTTTTTATGGCCTCTTTTTTTGGTGGGCTTCTTTGGCCTCTTTTATTTTTTGTCCAGAGTCTCATCCCGACTTGTGGGGGAATCATAGTCTCCATCATCCTTTCCTCACTGGGACAATGCTCTAATAATGATGATCATCACACTTTTGTTTTTCTTACAACTCAACAATTACAACTCGATACTTAGAACAAAATATGACTATGTGAATGCCTCCGGCGGTGTACCGGGATATGCAATGATGCATGAGTGACATGTATGAAAGAATTATGAATGGTGGCTTTGCCACAAATACGATGTCAACTACATGATCATGCTAGGCAATATGACAATGATGGAGTGTGTCATAATAAACGGAATGGTGAAAAGTTGCATGGCAATATATCTCGGAATGGCTATGGAAATGCCATAATAGGTAGGTATGGTGGATGTTTTGAGGAAGGTATATGGTGGGTGTATGATACCGGCGAAAGGTGCGCGGTATTAGAGAGGCTAGCAAAGGTGGAAGGGTGAGAGTGCCTATAATCCATGGACTCAACATTAGTCATAAAGAAATCATATAATTATTGCAAAAATCTACAAGTTATCAAAGCAAAGTATTACGCGCATGCTCCTAGGGGGATAGATTGGTAGGAAAAGACCATCGCTCGTCCCCGACCGCCACTCATAAGGAAGACAATCAAAAAATCAATCATGCTCCAACTTCATCACATAACAGTTCACCATACGTGCATGCTACAGGAATCACAAACTTTAACACAAGTATTTCTCAAATTCACAACTACTCAACTAGCACAACTTTAATATCACCATCTTTATATCTCAAAACAATTATCAAGTATCAAACTTCTCATAGTATTCAACACACTCATAAGAAAGTTTTATTATTAATCTTGTATACCAAGCATATTAGGATTTTAAGCAAATTACCATGCTTTTTAAGACTCTCAAAATAATTTAAGTGAAGCATGAGAGATCAATAGTTTCTATAAAACAAATCCACCACCATGCTCTAAAAGATATAAGTGAAGTACTAGAGCAAAATTATATAACTCAAAAGATATAAGCGAAGCACATAGAGTATTCTAACAAATTCCAAATCATGTATGGCTCTCTCAAAAGGTGTGTACAGCAAGGACTATTGTGGTAAACTAACAAATAAAGACTCAAATCATACAAGACGCTCCAAGCAAAACACATATCATGTGGCGAGTAAAAATATAGCTCCAAGTAAAGTTACCGATAGAAGTAGACGAAAGAGGGGATGCCTCCCGGGGCATCCCCAAGCTTTGGATTTTAGGTGTCCTTAGATTATCTTGGGGGTGCCATGGGCATCCCCAATCTTAGGATTTTGCCACTCCTTGTTCCATAATCCATCAAATCCTTACCCAAAACTTGAAAACTTCACAACACAAAACTTAAAGTAGAAAATCTCGTGAGCTCCGTTAGCGAAAGAAAATAAAATACCACTTCAAGGTACTGTAATGAACTCATTATTTATTTATATTGGTGTTATACCTACTGTATTCCAACTTCTCTATGGTTTATAAACTATTTTACTAGCCCTAGATTCATTAAAATAAGCAAACAACACACGAAAAGCAGAATCTGTCAAAAACAGAACAGTCTCTAGTAATCTGTAGCTAGCGCAAGATCTGGAACCCCAAAAATTCTAAAATAAATTGCTGGACGTGAGGAATTTATCTATTAATCATCTTCAAAAAGAATTAACTAAATATCACTTTCCTAATAAAAATGACAGCAGTTCTCGTGAGCGCTAAAGTTTCTGTTTTTTTACAGCAAGTTCAACAAGACTTTCCCCAAGTCTTCCCAACGGTTCTACTTGGAACAAACACTAATTAAACACAAAATACACAACCAAAACAGAGGCTAGATAAATTATTTATTACTAAACAGGAGAAAAAAGCAAGAAATAAAAATAAAATTGGGTTGCCATCTTTGGTGGGCAATTCTTCAATGAGGCATCTACCATCTTTAGGAATTTCTTTCTTTTTATTAATTATCAAACTTTTAGGCACAAGATCGAAAAATTCATTTGTAACAAATGGTTCCTTAATGATAGCAAAAATATTGGGATGAATACTTATAGATTTGAGATCCGCATTTTCCTTACTAAAGGATTGACCCTTATTTTTAGGAACATACATAAGCTTGGCAATTTTAGTGGGAGGACTTGGAGTATTCTTTACGGAAGAAAAATCGGTTCCCAAGTTGCTGATAATACCCTCAAGTTTATCGATCCTAGTGGAATCGTGATTTATTTTCTCATTAACTATGGGTTCCTTTTCTTTAATATTTTTCAAAGTAACTCCTACTTTAGATCCATATTGAGAGATTCAGCTGTGGATCTTTTTAT
Source organism: Triticum dicoccoides (assembly GCF_002162155.2). NCBI lineage: Eukaryota > Viridiplantae > Streptophyta > Magnoliopsida > Poales > Poaceae > Triticum > Triticum dicoccoides. The sequence continues at coordinate 572,953,890 of NC_041386.1, read as the reverse complement.
CCAAATTTTCAATTAATTCTATGGTAGCAACCTTATTTTCAATAATTTCAAGCCTTTGCCTTACATGCTCCAAAGTTAACATAGTTCCATTAACCAAGAGATGGGGTGAGCCAAATAAATCTAACATAGCATTATAAGAATCAAAAGTATGGCTACCCAAAAAGTTCCCTCTGGTAATAGTATCAAGAACATAACGGTGCCAAGGAGTAATGCCTACATAAAAATTGCGAAGGAGAATGGAAGTAGATTGCTTCCTAGTAGATCTATTTTGAGCATTGCAAATTCTATACCAAGCATCTTTTAGATTTTCACCCTCCCTTTGCTTAAAATTTAGAATTTCATTCTAGGGAGATAACGGAGAAGATAAGGGACTAGCCATAACGACAAGCAAACGAACTAACACACAAGCAAACAAAGAAAAGCAAGTGGGCAAAAAGAGGCAAGCGGGAAAGAGAGGGAGGATAGAGAGAGAGGGCGAATAAAACGGCAAGGGTGAAGTGGGGGAGAGGAAAACGAGAGGCAAATGGCAAATAATGTAATGCGGGAGATAAGGGTATGTGATGGGTACTTGGTATGTTGACTTTTGCGTAGACCTCCCCGGCAACGGCGCTAGAAATCCTTCTTGCTACCTCTTCAGCACTGCGTTGGTTTTCCCCAAGGAGGAAGGGATGATGCAGCAAAGTAGCGTAAGTATTTCCCTCAGTTTTTGAGGACCAAGGTTTCAATTCAGTAGGAGGCTACGCGCGAGTCCCTCATACCTGCACAAAACAAATAAATCCTCGCAACCAACGCAAATAGGGGTTGTCAATCCCTATAAGGCCACTTACGAGAGTGAGATCTGATAGATATGATAAGATAATATTTTTGGTATTTTTTATGATAAAGATGCAAAGTAAAATAAAGGCAAAGTAAATAGCAAAGGAATAACTAAGTAGTAGGAGATTAATATGATGAAGATAGACCCGGGGGCCATAGGTTTCACTAGTGGCTTCTCTTGAGAGCATAAGTATTCTACGGTGGGTGAACAAATTACTGTTGAGCAATTGACAGAATTGAGCATAGTTATGAGAATATCTAGGTATGATCATGTATATAGGCATCATGTCCGAGACAAGTAGACCGACTCATGTCTGCATCTACTACTATTACTCCACTCATCGACCGCTATCCAGCATGCATCTAGAGTATTAAGTTAAAAACAGAGTAACGCCTTAAGCAAGGTGACATGATGTAGAGGGATAGACTCATGCAATATGAAGAAACCCCATCTTGTTATCCTCGATGGCAACAATACAATACGTGCCTTGCTGCCCCTACTGTCAGTGGGAAAGGACACCGCAAGATTGAACCCAAAGCTAAGCACTTCTTCCATTGCATGAAAGATCAATCTAGTAGGCCAAACCAAACTGATAATTCATAGAGACTTGCAAAGATAAACAATCATACATAAAAGAATTCAGAGAAGATTCAAATATTATTCATAGATAGACTTGATCATAAACCCACAATTCATGGGTCTCAACAAACACACCGCAAAAAGAAGATCGCATCGAATATTTCTCCACAAGAGAGGGGGAGAACATTGTATTGAGATCCAAAAAGAGAGAATAAGCCATCTAGCTACTAACTATGGACCCGTAGGTCTGAGGTAAACTACTCACACTTCATCGGAGAGAATATTGTGTTGATGTAGAAGCCCTCCGTGATCGATGCCCCCTCTGGCAGAGCTCCGGAACAGGCCCCAAGATGGGATCTCATGGATACAGAAAGTTGCAGCGGTGGAATTAGGTTTTTAGCTCTGTATTTGATTGTTTGGGGGTACGTAGGTATATATAGGAGGAAGGAGTACGTCGGTGGAGCAACAGGGGGCCCACGAGGGTGGAGGGCGCCCCCTACCTCGTGGCCTCCTCTTTTCTTTCTTGACGTAGGGTCCAAGTCTCCCGGGTCTTGTTCTTTGAGAAAATCACGTTCCTGAAGGTTTCATTCCGTTTGGACTCTGTTTGATATTCCTTTTCTTCGAAACCCTAAAACAGGCAAAAACAACAATTCTGGGCTGGGCCTCCGGTTAATAGGTTAGTCCCAAAAATAATATAAAAGTGGATAATAAAGCCCAATAATGTCCAAAACAGCAGATAATATAGCATGGAGCAATCAAAAATTATAGATACATTGGAGACGTATCAGATACTTGAATAAGAATTTTTCAATGAAAGACCTCGGTGAAGCTGCTTATATATTGGGCATCAAGATCTATAGAGATAGATCAAGATGCTTAATTGGACCTTCACAAAGCACATACCTTGATAAAGTTTTGAAGAAGTTTAAAATGGATCAAGCAAAGAATGGGTTCTTGCCTGTGTTACAAGGTGTGAAGTTGAGTCAGACTCAAAGCCCGACCACAACAGAAGATAGAGAGAAAATGAAAGGCATTCCCTATGCTTCAGCCATAGGTTCTATCATGTATGCAATGCTGTGTACCAGACTTGATGTGTGTCTTGCTATTAGTTTTGCAGGCAGGTACCAAAGTAATCCAGGAGTGGATCACTGGACATCGGTCAAGAACATCCTAAAATACCTGAAAAGGACTAAGGATATGTTTCTCGTTTATGGAGGTGACAAAAAGCTCATCGTAAATGGTTACGTCGATGCAAGCTTTGACGCTGATCCGGATGACTCTAATGTTGGGGAACGTAGTAATTTCAAAATTTTCCTACACACACGCAAGATAATGGTGATGCATAGCAACGAGAGAGGAGAGTGTTGTCTATGTACCCTCGTAGACCGAAAGCGGAAGCGTTAGCACAACATGGTTGATGTAGTCGTACGTCCTCATGGCCCGACCGATCAAGCACCGAAACTACGACACCTCCGAGTTCTAGCACACGTTCAGCTCGATGACGATCCCCGGACTCCAATCCAGCAGAATGTCAGGGAAGAGTTCCGTCAGCACGACGGCGTGGTGACGATCTTGATGTTCTACTGTCGTAGGGCTTCGCCTAAGCACCGCTACAATTTATCGAGGATTATGGTGGAGGGGGGCACCGCACACGGCTAAGAGATCAATGATCAATTGTTGTGTCTTTGGGGTGCCCCCCTGCACCCGTATATAAAGGAGCAAGGGAGGAGGCGGCCGGCCCTAGGAGGGGGCGCGCCAAGTGTGGAGTCCTACTAGGACTCCCTAGTCCTAGTAGGATTCCACCTCCCATATGGAATAGGAAAAGAGGAAGGGAAAAGGAGAAGGAAGGAAGGGGGCGCCCCCTTCCCTAGTCCAATTCAGACCGGACCAAGGGGAGGGGTGCAGCCACCCTTGAGGCCCTTTTCCTTCTTTCCCGTATGGCCCAATAGGGCCCAATACGTATTCCCGTAACTCTCCGGTACTCCGAAAAATACCCGAATCACTCGGAACCTTTCCGCTGTCCGAATATAGTCGTCCAATATATCGATCTTTACGTCTCGACCATTTCGAGACTCCTTGTCATGTCCCCGATCTCATCCGGGACTCCGAACTCCTTCGGTACATCAAAACTCAAAAACTCATAATATAACTGTCATCGAAACCTTAACCGTGCGGACCCTACGGGTTCGAGAACAATGTAGACATGACTGAGACACGTCTCCGGTCAATAACCAATAGCGGAACCCAGATGCTCATATTGGCTCCTACATATTCTATGATGATCTTTATCGGTCAAACCGCATAACAACATACATTGTTCCCTTTGTCATCGGTATGTTACTTGCCCAAGATTCGATCGTCGGTATCTCAATACCTAGTTCAATCTCGTTACCGGCAAGTCTCTTTACTAGTTCCGTAATACATCATCTCACAACTAACTCATTAGTTGCATTGCTTGCAAGGCTTAAGTGATGTGCATTACCGAGAGGGCCCAGAGATACCTCTCCGACAATCGGAGTGACAAATCATAATCTCGAAATACGCCAACCCAACAAGTACCTTTGGAGACACCTGTAGAGCACCTTTATAATAACCCAGTTACGTTGTGACGTTTGGTGGCACACAAAGCGTTCCTCCGGTAAACGGGAGTTGCATAATCTCATAGTCATAGGAACATGTATAAGTCATGAAGAAAGCAATAGCAACAAACTAAACGATCAAGTGCTATGCTAACGGAATGGGTCAAGTCAATCACATCATTCTCCTAATGATGTGATCCCATTAATCAAATGACAACTCATGTCTATGGTTAGGAAACATAACCATCTTTGATCAACGAGCTAGTCAAGTAGAGGCATACTAGTGACACTCTGTTTGTCTATGTTTTCACACATGTATTATGTTTCCGGTTAATACAATTCTAGCATGAATAATAAACATTTATCATGATATAAGGAAATAAATAATAACTTTATTATTGCCTCTAGGGCATATTTCCTTCAGTCTCCCACTTGCACTAGAGTCAATAATCTAGTTCACATCACCATGTGATTTAACATCAATAGTTCACATCACCATGTGATTAACACCCATAGTTCACATCGACATGTGATCAACACCCAAAGGGTTTACTAGAGTCAATAATCTAGTTCACATTGCTATGTGATTAACACCCAAAGAGTACTGAGGTGTGATTATGTTTTGCTTGTGAGAGAAGTTTAGTCAACGGGTCTACCACATTCAGATCCGTAAGTATTTTGCAAATTTCTATGTCAACAATGCTCTGCATGGAGCTACTCTAGCTAATTGCTCCCACTTTCAAAATGTATCCAGATTGAGACTTAGAGTCATCTGGATCAGTGTCAAAACTTGCATCGACGTAACCCTTTATGACGAACCTTTTGTCACCTCCATAATCAAGAAACATATCCTTATTCCACTAAGGATAATTTTGAACAATGTCCAGTGATCTACTCCTAGATCACTATTGTACTCCCTTGCCAAACTCAGGGCAGGGTATACAATAGGTCTGGTACACAGCATGGCATAGTTTATAGAACCTAAGGCTGAGGCATAGGGAACGACTTTCATTCTCTCTCTATCTTCTACCGTGGTCGGGTTTTGAGTCTTACTCAACTTCACACCTTTGTAACACAGGCAAGAACTCCTTCTTTGACTGTTCCATTTTGAACTACTTCAAAATCTTGTCAAGGTATGTACTCATTGAAAAACTTATCAAGCATCTTGATCTATCTCTATAGATCTTGATGCTCAATATGTAAGCAGCTTCACCGAGGTCTTTCTTTGAAAAACTCCTTTCAAACATTCCTTTATGCTTTGCAGAATAATTCTACATTATCTCCAATCAACAATATGTCTTTCACATATACTTATCAGAAATGTTGTAGTGCTCCCACTCACTTTCTTGTAAATACAGGCTTCACCACAAGTCTGTATAAAACTATATGCTTTGATCAACTTATCAAAGCATATATTCTAACTCCAGATGCTTGTGCCAGTCCATAGATGGATCGCTGGAGCTTGCATATTTTGTTAGTACCTTTATGATTGAAAAAACCTTCTGGTTGCATCATATACAACTCTTCTTTAATAAATCCATTAAGGAATGCAGTTTTGTTTATCCATTTGCCAAATTTAATAAAATGCAGCAATTGCTAACATGATTCGAACAGACTTAAGCATAGATACGAGTGAGAAACTCTCATCGTAGTCAACACCTTGAACTTGTCGAAAAGCTTTTTGCGACAATTCTAGCTTTGTAGATAGTAACACTACTATCAGCGTCCGTCTTCCTCTTGAAGATCCATCTAATCTCAATGGCTCGCCGATCATTGGGCAAGTCAATGAAAGTCCATACTTTGTTCTCATACATGGATCTCATCTCAGATTTCATGGCCTCAAGCCATTTCGCGGAATCTGGGCTCATCATCGCTTCGTCATAGTTTGTAGGTTCGTCATGTTCAAGTAACATGACCTTCAGAACAGGATTACCGTACCACTCTGGTGCGGATCTCACTCTGGTTTATCTATGAGGTTTGGTAGTAACTTGATTTGAAGTTACATGATCATCATCATTAGCTTCCTCACTAATTGGTGTAGTAGTCACAGGAACAGATTTCTGTGATGAACTACTTTCCAATAAGGGAGCAGGTACAGTTACCTCATCGAGTTCTACTTTCCTCCCACTCACTTCTTTCGAGAGAAACTCCTTCTCTAGAAAGGATCCATTCAAAGCAACGAATATCTTGCCTTAGGATCTGTGATAGAAGGTGTACCCAACATTTTCTTTGGGGTATCCTATGAAGACGCACTTCTCCGATTTGGGTTTGAGCTTATCAGGTTGAAACTTTTTCACATAAGCATTGCAACCTCAAACTTTAAGAAACGACAGCTTTGGTTTCTTGCCAAACCATAGTTCATACGATGTCGCCTCAAAGGATTTAGATGGTGCCCTATTTAACGTGAATGCAGCTGTCTCTAATGCATAACCCCAAAATGATAGCGGTAAATCAGTAAGAGACGTCATAGATCGCACCATATCTAATAAAGCACGGTTATGACGTTCGGACACACCATTACACTGTGGTGTTCCAAGTGGCGTGAGTAGTGAAACTATTTCACATTGTTTTTAACTGAAGGCCAAACTCGTAACTCAAATATTTTACTTCTGCGATCATATCGTAGAAACTTTTATTTTTGTTACGATGATTCTCCACTTCACTCTGAAATTCTTTGAACTTTTCAAATGTTTCAGACTTGTGTTTCATCAAGTAGATATACTCATATCTGCTCAAGTCATTTGTGAAGATCAGAAAATAATGATACCTGCCATGAGCCTCAATATTTATCGGACCACATACATCAGTATGTATGATTTCCAACAAATCTGTTGCTCGCTCCATTGTTCCGAAGAACGGAGTCTTAGTTATCTTGCCCATGAGGCATGGTTCGCAAGCATCAACTGATTCATAATCAAGTGATTCCAAAAGCCCATCAGCATGGATTTTCTTCATGCGCTTTACACCAATATGACCTAAACGGCAGTGCCACAAATAAGTTGCACCATCATTATTAACTTTGCATCTTTTGGTTTCAATATTATGAATATGTGTATCACTACGGTCGAGATCCAACGAACCATTTTCATTGGGTGTGTAACCATATAAGGTTTTATTCATGTAAACAGAACAACAATTTATTCTCTTACTTAAATGAATAACCGTATTGCAATAAACATGATCAAATCATATTCATGCTCAACGCAAACACCAAATAACACTTATTTAGGTTCAACACTAATCCCAAAATTATAGGAAGTGTGCGATGATGATCATATCAATCTTGGAACCACTTCCAACACACATCGTCACTTCACCCTTAACTAGTCTATGTTCATTCTGTAACTCCCGTTTCGAGTTACTACTCTTAGCAACTGAACCAGTATCAAATACCGAGGGGTTGCTACGAACACTAGTAAAATACACATCAATAATCTGTATATCAAATATACCTTTCTTCACTTTGCCATCCTTCTTATCCGCCAAATACTTGGGCAGTTCCGCTTCCAGTGACCAGTCCCTTTGCAGTAGAAGCACTTAGTCTTAGGCTTAGGACCAGACTTGGGCTTCTTCACTTGAGCAGCAACTTTCTTGCCGTTCTTCTTGAAGTTCCCCTTCTTCCCTTTGCCCTTTTCTTGAAACTAGTGGCCTTGTCTACCATCAACACTTGATATTTTTCTTGATTTCTACCTTCGTTGATTTCAGCATTACGAAGAGCTTGGGAATCATTTCCGTTATCCCTTGCATACTATAGTTCATCACGAAGTTCTACTAACTTGGTGATGGCGACTAGAGAATTCTGTCAATCACTATTTTATCTGGAAGATTGACTCCCACTTGCTTCAAGTGATTGTAGTACCCAGACAATCTGAGCACATGCTCACTGCTTGAGCTATTCTCCTCCATCTTTTAGCTATAGAACTTGTTGGAGACTTCATATCTCTCAACTCGGGTATTTGCTTGAAATATTAACTTCAACTCCTGGAACATCTCATATGGTCCATGACGTTCAAAACGTCTTTGAAGTCCCGATTCTAAGCCGTTTAAGCATGGTGCACTAAACTATCAAGTAGTCATCATATTGAGCTAGCCAAATGTTCATAACATCTGCATCTGCTCCTGCAATAGGTTTGTCACCTAGCGGTGCATCAAAGACATAATTCTTCTGTGCAGCAATGAGGATAAACCTCAGATCACGGATCCAATCCGCATAATTGCTACTAACATCTTTCAACTTAGTTTTCTCTAGGAACATATCAAAAATAAAACAGGGGAGCTAAACGCGAGCTATTAATCTACAACATAGATATGCTAATACTACCAGGACTAAGTTCATGATAAATTAAAGTTCAATTAATCATATTACTTAAGAACTCCCACTTAGATAGACATCCCTCTAATCCTCTAAGAGATCACGTGATCCAAATCAACTAAACCATGTCCGATCATCACGTGAGATGGAGTAGTTTCAATGGTGAACATCACTATGTTGATCATATATACTATATGATTCACGCTCGACCTTTCGGTCTCTGTGTTCTGAGGCCATATCTGTTATATGCTAGGCTCGTCAAGTTTAACCTGAGTATTCCGCGTGTGCAACTGTTTTGCACCCGTTGTATTTGAACGTAGAGCCTATCACACCCGATCATCACGTGGTGTCTCAGCACGAAGAACTTTCACAACGGTGCATACTCAGGGAGAACACTTATACTTTGATAATTTAGAGAGGGATCATCTTATAATGCTACCGTCAATCAAAGCAAGATAAGATGCATAAAAGATAAACATCACAAGGATACGAGGGTACGTAGACAACACTCTCCTCTCTCGTTGCTATGCATCACCATGATCTTGCATGTGCGTAGGAATTTTTTTGAAATTACTACGTTCCCCAACAGTGGCATCCGAGCCTGGTTTTATGCATTGATGTAATATGCACGAGTAGAACACAAGTGAGTTGTGGGCGATATAAGTCATACTGCTTACCAGCATGTCATACTTTGGTTCAGCGGTATTGTTGGATGAAGCGGCCCGGACCAACATTACGCGTACGCTTACGCGAGACTGGTTTTACCGTCGTGCTATGCACACAGGTGACTAGCGGGTGTTAGTTTCTCCAACTTTAGTTGAACCGAGTGTGGCTACACCCGGTCCTTGAGATGGTTAAAAAAGCACCAACTTGACAAACTATCGTTGTGGTTTTTATGCATAGGTAAGAACGGTTCCTGCTAAGCCCGTAGCAGCGACGTAAAACTTGCAACAACAAAGTAGAGGACGTCTAACTTGTTTTTGCAGGGCATGTTGTGATGTGATATGGTCAAGACGTGATGAGATACAAGTTGTTGTATAAGATGATCATGTTTTGTTGAAGTTATCGGCAATTGGCAGAAGCCTTATGGTTGTTTCTTTATTGCATAAGATGCAAGTGCCAAATAATTGCTTTACTTTATCGCTATGCGATAGTAATAGTTGCAAGAGCAATAGTTGGCGAGACGACCATGTGACGACACATTGATATAGATCAAGATGATGGAGATCATGGTGTCATGCCGGTGACGATAGAGATCATGAAAGTACTTTGGAGATGGAGATCAAAGGCGCAAGATGATCATGGCCATATCGTGTCACATATTATGATTGCATATGATGTTTATCTTTTATGCATCTTATTTTGCTTAGTTCAACGGTAGCTTTATAAGATGATCCCTTACTAAAATTTCAAGGTATAAGTGTTCTCCCTGAGTATGCACCGTTGCCAAAGTTTGTTGTGCCCAGACACCACGTGATGATCGGGTGTGATAAGCTCTACGTCCATCTACAATGGGTGCAAGCCAGTTTTGCACATGTAGAATACTCAGGTTAAACTTGACGAGCCTAGCATATGCAGATATGGCCTTGGAACACTGAGACCGAAAGGTCGAGCGTGAATCATATAGTAGATATGGTCAACATAATGATGTTCACGATTGAAAGCTACTCCATTTCACGTGATGATCGGTTATGGTTTAGTTGATTTGGATCATGTGATCACTTAGATGATTAGAGGGATGTCTATCTAAGTGGGAGTTCTTAAGTAATATGATTAATTGAACTTTAATTTATCATGAACTTAGTCCTGATAGTATTAGCATATCTATGTTGTAGATCAATAGCTCGCGTTTAGCTCCCCTGTTTTATTTTTGATATGTTCCTAGAGAAAACTAAGTTGAAAAATGTTAGTAGCAATGATGCGGATTGGATCCGTGATCTGAGGATTATCCTCATTGCTGCACAGAAGAATTATGTCCTTGATGCACCGCTAGGTGACTGAACTATTTTAGGAGCAGATGCAGACGTTATGAACGTTTGGTTAGCTCAATATGATGACTACTTGATAGTTTAGTGCACCATGCTTAACAGCTTAGAATCGGGACTTCAAAGACGTTTTGAAAGTCATGGACCATATGAGATGTTCCAGGAGTTGAAGTTAATATTTCAAGCAAATACCCGAGTTGAGAGATATGAAGTCTCCAACAAGTTCTATAGCTAAAAGATGGAAGAGAATAGCTCAAGCAGTGAGCATGTGCTCGGATTGTCTGGGTACTACAATCGCTTGAATCAAGTGGGAGTTAATCTTCCAGATAAAATAGTGATTGACAAAATTCTCTAGTCACCATCACCAAGTTAGTAGAACTTCGTGATGAACTTTAATATGCAAGGGATAACGGAAATGATTCCCAAGCTCTTCGTGATGCTGAAAACGATGAAGGTAGAAATCAAGAAAAGCATCAAGTGTTGATGGTAAAACCACTAGTTTCAAGTAAAGGGACAAAGGGAAGAAAGGGGAACTTCAAGAAGAACGGCAAACAAGTTGCTGCTCAAGTGAAAAAACCCAAGTCTGGACCTAAGCCTGAAACTGAGTGCTTCTACTGCGAAGGGACTGGTCACTGGAAGCAGAACTACCCCAAGTAATTGGAGGATAAGAAGGATGGCAAAGTGAACAAAGGTATATTTGATATACAGATTATTGATGTGTACTTTACTAGTGTTCATAGCAACCCCTCGGTATTTGATACTGGTTCAGTTGCTAAGAGTAGTAACTCGAAACGGGAGTTGTAGAATGAACAGAGACTAGTCAAGGGTGAAGTGACGATGTGTGTTGGAAGTGGTTCCAAGATTGATATGATCGTCATCGCGAACTCCCTATACTTTCGGGATTAGTGTTGAACCTAAATAAGTGTTATTTGGTGTTTGCGTTGAGCATGAATATGACTTGATCATGTTTATTGCAATACGGTTATTCATTTAAGTAAGAGAATAAATTGTTGTTCTGTTTACATGAATAAAACCTCCTATGGTCACACACCCAATGAAAATGGTTTGTTGGATCTCGATCGTGGTGATACACATTTTCATAATATTGAAGCCAAAATATGCAAAGTTAATAATGATAGTGCAACTTATTTGTGGCACTGCCGTTTAGGTCACATTGGTGTGAAGCGCATGAAGAAAATCCATGTTGATGGGCTTTTGGAATCACTTGATTATGAATCAGTTGATTCTTGCGAACCGTGCCTCATGGGCAAGATGACTAAGACTCCGTTCTCTGAAACAATGGAGCAAGCAACTAACTTATTGGAACTAATACATACTGATGTATGCAGTCCGATGAATGTTGGGGCTCGCGGCGGGTATCGTTATTTTCTGACCTTCACAGATGATTTGAGCAGATATGGGTATATCTACTTGATGAAACATAAGTCTGAAACATTTGAAAAGTTCAAAAACTTCAGAGTGAAGTGGAAAATCATGGTGACAAGAAAATAAAGTTTCTATGATCTGATTGCAGAGACAAATATTTGAGTTACGAGTTTGGTCTTCAATTAAAACAATGTGGAATAGTTTCACAAAATCGTGCCACCTGGAACACCACAGCATAATGGTGTGTCTGAACGTCATAACCATACTATTATTGGATATAGTGCAATATATGATGTTTCTGACCAATTAACCACTATAGTTTTGAGGTTATGCATTAGAGACAGCTACATTCGCGTTAAATAGGGCACCATCTAAATCCGTTGAGATGACACCATATGAACTATGGTTTGGCAAGAAACCTAAGTTGTCGTTTCTTAAAGTTTCAGGTTGCAATGCTTATGTGAAAAAGTTTCAACCTGATAAGCTCAAACCCAAATCGGAGAAGTGCGTCTTCATAGGATACCCAAAAGAAAATGTTGGGTACACCTTCTATCACAGATCCGAAGGCAAGATATTCATTGCTGAGGATGGATCCTTTCTAGAGAAGGAGTTTCTCTCGAAAGAAGTGAGTGGGAGGAAAGTAGAACTGGATGAGGTAATTGTACCTGCTCCCTTATTGGAAAGTAGTTCATCACAGAAATCTATTCCTGTGACTACTACACCAATTAGTGAGGAAGCTAATGATGATGATCATGTAACTTTAGATCAAGTTACTACCAAACCTCATAGGTAAACCAGAGTGAGATCTGCACCAGAGTGGTACAGTAATCCTGTTCTGGAGGTCATGTTACTTGACCATGACGAGCCTACAAACTATCAGGAAGCGATGATGGGCCCAGATTCCGCAAAATGGCTTGAGGCCATGAAATCTGAGATGAGATCCCTGTATGAGAACAAAGTATGGACTTTGATTGACTTGCCCATTGATCAGCGATCCATTGAGATTAAATGGATCTACAAGAGGAAGACGGACGCTGATAGTAGTGTTACTATCTACAAAGCTAGAATTGTCGCAAAAAGGTTTCCGGCAAGTTCAAGGTGTTGACTACGATGAGAGTTTCTCACTCGTATCTATGCTTAAGTCTGTCCGAATCATGTTAGCAATTGCCGCATTTTATGAAATCTGGCAAATGGATAAACAAAACTGCAGTCCTTAATGGATTTATTAAAGAAGGGTTGTATATGATGCAACCAGAAGGTTTTGTCAATCCTAAAGATACTAACAAAATATGCAAGCTCTAGCGATCCATCTATGGACTAGTGCAATGTTGGGACCCCGATTCTAAGTCACACCGATCTAGCATGTAACACCTCATATCACTTTGCGGCCTCACGCACGGTATCCCCACGGGTGTCGCCTTACCATGGCCCGGGACCGTTTGCGCCTTTTGGCTCACGTATATGATAGTGTCACTAGCATCCATATGGCAGAGAACCCGGGACGACATGGCTAGTCGTGAACCCAAAGTGGCACAGACCTATGGAGACAGGCATACATGAATCACATCGAGCATGTCGGTGAACAGCATTTGAATCCGGGCTGTAGCACTGGGCTAACAGGACTCCGGAAGTCACCGCGTGACATTTCCCCGAAGGGACAGACATAGGAACGAAGTGGAACACATGCCGGCCAGTTAAGCGTTCTGAGCGGTAGTGCTGGGCTAGCAGGACTCCGGTGAATCGGGCTGTAGCGGACTACTATGGCTCAAGGAAGCACTAGACTACATTTTCCCATAAGAGAGGCTGCCAATGATAAACAACTAGATTGTCGGATCCCACACATAGCAATACACGTCACACGTACGCATAACATGCAAGTATGTGCTGTACAACATGGCATCACAACATAACGCAACTCATATAGATAAAGGCTCAGAAGAGCCACATAGCATAAATACAAACAGGGGTCACATGACCCATCATTCAGAGCATACAAGCAACGGAAGCATTACATGTCTGAGTACAGACAACTACAAAAGAAAAAGGTCGAGAAGCCTGACTATCTACAAGTCCCTCCAAGGTAAAAGATCGTAGCTGAGGTAACAAGCTACTCGTCGAAGTCCAAGCGGTACTACTAGTGAGACAGATGTCTCACCTGCAAAACATAAATAAAGCAAACGTGAGTACAAAGGTACTCAGCAAGACTTACATCAGATCCTATCATACATGCATTGTATCAAGAAGGTAATGTGGGATTTAGTTGCAGCAAGCCAGCTTTGACTCAGTGGCTATCCTGTTCTACGACAACGAGAAACTTCTTTGAGATGAGGCAGCGCACACAAGTCCACTAACCACCACATCAATACACTATTATGGATTCATCCTCGTCTCCTTACGAGAAGGCCATCCAAAGCACTTACACTTGTCTTGAGCATTTTAGAGTATCCACTTTAAGTTGTCTATGTACCATGTAAGCATCCAAGAAGTCCACAACCGAGGACACAGCTATTCGAATAGATCATGTTAACCCTGCAAGGGTGTACTTCTTCACACACGCTCTCACCACTTATCACAATGTACACGTCATGTATCTTGGCAACCTTCAAGCGGAAGCCTGGCGAGGGTGTCGGCCACGACCTGACTATCCACGCAAGACTCTAATCCAGGTTTATCGCCTATTTGGGTTCCATCCGCAAGGAGATCCGGCCGGGGTGTCGCTCACGGCCCCAAACGATGTGAGCAGGGTTCCCAAGCCCACCAACCGGGTGCCACTTGGTACACCGTGCCACCTATGCCTAGTCTGTCCCGAGCCCACCCTGCCAGGTGCCACTCGGTAGAAAAATAGCACTACCTACAAACACCAGAAACTATTTGTAACTCCTGGACAAGATCAAGGCGGTTAATAAGTCGAGAGAGCTTGTAGCGCCCGGAGCCCAATGTGTGGTAGTAGCTAGTCATTGGACAACTTACACAGAACTCAGTTCTTAAGGACGGTCCCAATGAGACAACCCACCATGTACTCCTACATGGCCTCTCACCGCTACCTTTACCAAATCGTGTTCACATGCTTAACTCTCAGCACCAGAACGTATCATAATACTCCAATTCATTCCCGATGAATCAGACCTGACACAACTCTAAGCAATAGCAGGCATGGCATGGTAGGAACACAAGATGGCTCAAACAACTCCTACACATGCTAGTGGGTTTTAACTATTTACTGTGGCAATGATAGGTCATGCAGAGGAATGGGTTCAACTACCGCAGCATAAAGTAGCAGTTGAATCGTTGTTGTCCTAATGCAATAAATGAGAGCAGGAGCGAGAGAGTAGGATTGTATCGGAATGAACAAGGGGGGTTGCTTGCCTGGTAGATCAACAGGGGGGCACTGCTCCTCTGACAGGTACTCTCGAACACTCTCCGGAGCAGGACCTATCGAGAAGGAACGGTGATGGAAATCAAACACAAGCATATGCAACAATATGATGCATGAACATGGCATGAGTATGTGATGTTGTTTGAGTTAATACATCTAGCATTTATTTAGTAGAGGTCCATTTGAACCAAGGGTTCAAATGCAACTCCAAAATAAGCTCTTAAATATGCCATAAGTGTGTTTTCATATATACAGCACGTATAGGTTGGTTTGTCATGCATGAAAATGGTACAGATGGATAGATTGAATTTTTCTGATCATTTTTCATATATAAATTATTTCAACCTGAGCTACGGTTGAATTTCTATGAATTTTTGAAGTTTTGAATATATTCTGGAATTTCTCGTTTTAAAATAATTCCAGAAAAAGAATAACTGCATCAGCATGACGTCATCACTACGTCAGCGAGTCAACGTGGGTGACCAGGTCAAACCTGACGTGTGGGGTCCACACGTCAGTGACTCAGTTTGTTAACAGAGGAGTTATTCATAATCTAATTTAGATTAGTGGCTCTGGGGCCCACTGTCAGTGTCAGGGGGTTAGCAAAATGGTGATTAGCCTTAAGCTAATCACCTGGCAGGTCGGGCCCGCACGTCAGGCCGGCGAGGTCGTCGCCGGCGACCTCTGGATGCGGCGGCGTCCACGCTACAGGGCACGGGGCGGCGGCTTGGAGCACCGGGGAGTAGCCCATGCTCTCCCGCATCTAGTGGGGTAGATAGGAGGAGGAGGGGTGGCCGGAGCTCACCGGAGTGAAGCTCGAGGCGGCGGCCGGAGCACGACCAAGTGCGGGCGAGGGCTGCGGTGCATGGGGAAGCGAGCAGAGAGGCTCTACGGCCTCCTGGCGTCACCAGGAGCAGGGTGATGCGCTCGGCTGCGGGCTGCGGTGGCCAGGGCGACGGCGGCGACATGGACGGCAGCGGGGCGCTTCGGCCATCTATGAAACGACGGCTACGGCAAGCGGCAAGCTACGGGGTTAAGGGAAAAGATTCATGGCCTCACAGTGAGCACGAAGGGCTTGACGGCGAGTTAGGGGAGGTCCAGACGGCGACGAATTTGACGACGGTGATCTACATGGCCGGAGATGAAGACGACGGCGGTGGCAACGATATGGTGCGTCCCCGGTTGCCTGGCTCGTCGAGGACATAGAGGACGTCGTGGCGGAGCTCTCGGGCATAGAGAGAGGTCGAGGGGGAGGCGGTGGCTACAGCAACGGCGTGCGGCGGCGACGGCAGCGCTCGGGTGCTCGCGGGGGAGGGCGAGAGAGAGAGAGATCCAGGGGAGGGGAAGCACGGGGAAGAGTGAGAGAGGGCCGAGGGGAGTGCCTGGCGTGGTCGGGTGCCTCCAGCAGCGAGCGGGAAAGCAGGAGGTGGCCGGCGTGTGCTCGCGCTCGGCGTCCTTCTGGCGCGGTGGAGACGACGACTGGCAGCGCCAGTCAGCTGGGCCGGCCTGTTGGGCCACTGGGCTGCCAGGCTGCAGCTAAGGTCCAGGTAGGCTTTTTCCTTTATTTGTTTTCTTTTCTATTTTTCTGACATTTGTTTTGATTTGATAAAAACTACCAAATCATTTTATTTAATTCTGACAATTTTTGCAGGGGCCTAAGGGATTATTCCAAAGCCCCTCACCAAAGTTCAAAATTATTGGACAATATTTCATATATATATAAAATATTTATCCAACGCAAATAATTACTGGATTAACTCCAAATGTCCAAAATAAATATTTATGAGTTCCTTAAAATATTGGTGTGATTTTTACCTCTGACCAATATTTTCAGAGAGTAACATGAACATTTTCTTGGACCTTTTTGGAGAAATTTTTATCTGGATTATTTCCAGAAATGATTCTGAGGGTTTCACAAATCCCCATTTCAAATTTAAATGGAATTTAAACATGATGCACAAATGGCTAGCTGGTCTTGGTCATACCAGAACTAGGGATGTGACAACTCACCCCCACTCAGAAGAATCTCGTCCTGAGATTCAGGAGTCGGCGGAAAGAAAGTGGGGTACTCAAGTCAAAGACGATCTTCACGCTCCCAAGTAGCTTCTCTCTCGGAATGATGAGACCACTGAACCTTGAGAAACTTGATGTTATGACGTCGGGTGACACGCTCTGCTTGATCAAGGATGCAGACAGGGTACTCTCGATAAGTGAGGTTATCTTGGAGATCAAGCGTTTCGTGGTCCACTCCGCGGATGGGATTCGAGAAGCAACGCCTGAGTTGAGAGACGTGGAAGACATCATGAACTCGAGAAAGATGTGGCGGTAGTTCCAACTGGTAGGCAACCTCTCCTCATTTAGCGAGAATGAGAAAGGGACCAATGTAATGAGGAGCCAACTTGCCCTTGATACTGAATCGATGGGTACCCTTCAAAGGGGTAACCCGAAGGTAAGCTTTGTCGCCAATTTCATAAGCCACTTCCTTATGACTACGGTCATACTGGCTCTTTTAACGAGATTGGGCTATTTTCAAATTCTCACGAATGATGCGAACTTGCTTTTCTGCCTCCTGGATCATATCCGGTCCAAAGAATTGTCTTTCACCGGTTTCTGACCAGTTCAAGGGTGTTCGACATCTTCGTCCATACATAACCTCAAAAGGAGCTTTCTTGAGGCTGGATTGGTAGCTGTTGTTATAAGCAAACTCGGCGAAGGGAAGACACTTCTCCCAATCCATACCGAATGAGATAACACAAGCTCTAAGCATGTCTTCAAGAATTTGGTTGACCCTTTCCACCTGACCACTTGATTGAGGGTGGAAAGCGGTACTGAAGGAAAGACGGGTGCCCATGGCAGTTTGGAAACTCTCCCAGAAATGAAAAGTGAAAAGACTACCACGGTCTGAATTGATCTCTAGTGGAACACCATGAAGTGACACTATTCGAGAAATATATAAGTCAGTGAGCTGACTAGCAGTGATACTCTCTCGAACAGGTAGGAAGTGAACCACTTTGGAAAGACGATCAATGACTACGAAGATAGCATTATTCCCTCTCTTGGTCCTGGGAAATCCGGTGATGAATTCCATACCAACCTTATCCCATTTCCACTCAGGAATAGCTAAAGGTTGAAGGGTGCCAGCAGGTCTCTGATGCTCTGCCTTCACGCGACAACAAACGTCACAGTTAGCAATAAACTGAGCAATTTCTCTCTTCATCCTAGTCCACCAGAACCTCTAGCGTAGGTCCTGATACATCTTAGTACCACCGGGATGAATCATGAGAGGAGATTCATGCGCCTCCTTAAGGATTAATTGTCGAAGATGTTGATTCTTGGGAACCACCAAGCAACTCTCAAAGAAAACAACACCACGATCATCTATAGAGAAATTACCACCAACTCCTTTGTTAATGTTTCTCTTGATCCGGGAAATTCCCGTATCCTGCTTCTGAGCAGAGATGATCTGATCCACAACAGTAGGTTTCGCCACCAAGGTAGAAAGGAATCCATGAGGAGCAATGTGAAGGTTAAGTTTACATAATTCCTCATGGAGAAGTGGTTGGCCCTGCTGCCACATGAGATTGTTGCAATAGGACTTACGACTTAGCGCATTAGCCATGACATTCCCCTATATAGCTAAAGAATTTCTAGACTCAACTTCGACCAGGTTAGCTTGGTAATCCTACAGGCAGTCAGGCTCTAATACCAAAGCTGTCGGGACCTTGATTCTAAGTCACACCGATCTAGCATGTAACACCTCATATCACTTTGCGACCTCATGCACGGTATCCCCACGGGTGTCGCCTTACCATGGCCCGGGACCGTTTACACCTTTTGGCTCACGTATATGATAGTGTCACTAGCATCCATATGGCAGAGAACCCGGGCCGACATGGCTAGTCGTGAAGCCAAAGCGGCACAAACCTATGGAGACATGCATACATGAATCACATCAAGCATGTCGGTCAACAGCGTTTGAATCCAGGCTGTAGCACTGGGCTAACAGGACTCCGGAAGTCACCGCGTGACATTTTCCCGAAGGGACAGACATAGGAATGAAGTGGAACACATGCCGGCCAGTCAAGTGTTCTGAGCGGTAGTGCTGGGCTAGATGGACTTCGGTGAACCGGGCTGTAGCGGACTACTATGGCTCAAGGAAGCACTAGACTACATTTCCCCATAAGAGAGGCTACCAAGGATAAACAACTAGATTGTCGGATCCCACACATAGCAATACACGTCACACGTACGCATAACATGCAAGTATGTAATGTACAACATGGCATCACAACATAACGCAACTCATATAGATAAAGGCTTAGAAGAACCACATAGCATAAATACAAACAGGGGTCACATGACCCATCATTCAGAGCATACAAGCAACGGAAGCATTACATGTCTGAGTACAGACAACTACAAAAGAAAAAGGCCGAGAAGCCTGACTATCTACAAGTCCCTCCAAGGTACAAGATCGTAGATGAGGTAACAAGCTACTCGTCGAAGTCCAAGCGGCACTACTAGTGAGACAGATGTCTCATCTGCAAAACATAAATAAAGCAAACGTGAGTACAAAGGTACTCGCAAGACTTACATCAGATCCTATCATACATGCATTGTATCAAGAAGGTAATGTGGGGTTTAGTTGCAGCAAGCCAGCTTTGATTCAGTGGCTATCCTGTTCTACGACAACGAGAAACTTCTTTGAGATGAGGCAGCGCACACGAGTGCACTAACCACCACATCAATACACTACTATGGATTCATCCTCGTCTCCTTACGAGAAGGCCATCCATAGCACTTACACTTGTCTTGAGCATTTTAGAGTATCCACTTTAAGTTGTCTATGTACCACGTAAGCATCCAAGAAGTCCATAACTGAGGACACGGCTATTCGAATAGATCATGTTAACCCTGCAGGGGTGTACTTCTTCACACACGCTCTCACCACTTATCACAATGTACACGTCATGTATCTCGGCAACCTTCAAGCGAAAACCTGGCGAGGGTGTCGGCCACGACCTGACTAACCACGCAAGACTCTAGTCCAGGTTTATCGCCTATTTGGGTTCCATCCGCAAGGAGATCCGGCCGGGGTGTCGCTCACGGCCCCAAACGATGTGAGCAGGGTTCCCAAGCCCACCAACCGGGTGCCACTTGGTACACCGTGCCACCTATGCCTAGTCTGTCCTGAGCCCACCCTGCCAGGTGCCACTCGGTAGAAAAATAGCACTACCTACAAACACCAGAAACTATTTGCAACTCCTGGACAAGATCAAGGCGGTTAATAAGTCGAGAGAGCTTGGAGCGCCCGGAGCCCAATGTGTGGTAGTAGCTAGTCATTGGAAAACTTACACAGAACTCAGTTCTTAAGGACGGTCCCAATGAGACAACCCACCATGTACTCCTACATGGCCTCTCACCGCTACCTTTACCAAATCGTGTTCACACGCTTAACTCTCAGCACCAGAACATATCATAACACTCCAATTCATTCCCCATGAATTAGACCTGACACAACTCTAAGCAATAGCAGGCATGGCATGGTAGGAACACAACATGGCTCAAACAACTCCTACACATGCTAGTGGGTTTTAACTATTTACTGTGGCAATGACAGGTCATGCAGAGGAATGGGTTCAACTACCGCGGCATAAAGTAGCAGTTGAATCGTTGTGGTCCTAATGCAATAAATGAGAGCAGGAGCGAGAGAGTAGGATTGTATCGGAATGAACAAGGGGGGTTGCTTGCCTGGTAGATCAACAGGGGGGCACTGCTCCTCTGACAGGTACTCTCGAACACTCTCCGGAGCAGGACCTATCAAGAAGGAACGGTGACGGAAATCAAACACAAGCATATGCAATAATATGATGCATGAACATGGCATGAGTATGTGATGTTGTTTGAGTTAATACATCTAGCATTTATTTAGTAGAGGTCCATTTGAACCAAGGGTTCAAATGCAACTCCAAAATAAGCTCTTAAATATGCCATAAGTGTGTTTTCATATATACAGCACGTATAGGTTGGTTTGTCATGCATGAAAATGGTACAGATGGATAGATTGAATTTTTCTGATCATTTTTCATATATAAATTATTTCAATTTGAGCTACGGTTGAATTTCTATGAATTTTTGAAGTTTTGAATATATTCTGGAATTTCCTGTTTTAAAATAATTCCAGAAAAAGAATAACTGCGTCAGCATGATGTCATCACTATGTCAGCAAGTCAACATGGCTGACCAGGTCAAACCTGATGTGTGGGGTCCACACATTAGTGACTCAGTTAGTTAACAGAGGAGTTATTCCTAATCTAATTAAGATTAGTGGCTCTGGGGCCCACTATCAGTGTCAGGGGGTTAGCAAAATGGTGATTAGCCTTATGCTAATCACCGGCAGGTCGGGCCCGCACGTCAGGCCGGCAAGGTCGTCGCCGGGGACCTTTGGATGCGGCGGCGTCCATGCTACAGGGCACGGGGGCGGCGGCTGGGAGCACCGGGGCGTAGCCCGTGCTCTCCCGCATCTAGTGGGGTAGATAGGAGGAGGAGGGGTGGCCGGAGCTCGCCGGAGCAAAGCTCGGGGCGGTGGCCGGAGCACGGCTAAGTGCGGGCGAGGGCTGCGGTGTATGGGGAAGCGAGCGGAGAGGCTCTACGGCCTCATGGCGTCACCAGGAGCAGGGTGACGTGTGTGGCTGCGGGCTGCGATGGCCAGGGCGACGGCGGCGACATGGACGGCGGCGGGGCGCTTCGGCCATCTATGAAACGACGGCTACGGCGAGCGGCAAGCTACGGGGTTAGGGGGAAAAGATTCATGGCCTCACAGTGAGCACGAAGGGCTTGACGGCGAGTTCGGCGAGGTCCGGACGGCGACGAATTTGACAACGGCGATCTGCGTGGCCGGAGATGAAGACGACGGCGGTGGCGATGATACGGTGCGTCCCCGGTTGCCTGGCTCGTCGAGGACGTAGAGGACGTCGTGGCAGAGCTCTCGGGCACAGAGAGAGGTCGAGGGGGAGGCGGTGGCTGCGGCGGCGGCAGCGCTCGGGCGCTTGCGGGGGAGGGCGAAAGAGAGAGAGAGAGATCCAGGGGAGGGGAAGCACGGGGAAGAGTGAGAGAGGGCCGAGGGGAGTGCGTGGCGTCGTCGGGTGCCTCCAGCGGCAAGCGGGGAAGCAGGAGGTGGCCGGCGGGTGCTCGCGCACGGCGAGCACGCGCTCGGCGTCCTTCTGGCGCGGTGGAGACGACGACTGGCAGCGCCAGTCAGCTGGGCCGGCCTGTTGGGCCACTGGGCTGCTAGGCTGCAGGTAAGGTCCAGGTAGGCTTTTTCCTTTATTTGTTTTCTTTTCTATTTTTCTAACATTTGTTTTGATTTGATAAAAAATACCAAATCATTTTATTTAATTCTGACAATTTTTGCAGGGGCCTAAGGGATTATTCCAAAGCCCCTCACCAAAGTTCAGAATTATTGGATAATATTTCATATATATAAAAATATTTATCCAACACAAATAATTACTGGATTAACTCCAAATGTCCAAAATAAATATTTATGAGTTCCTTAAAATATTGGTTTGATTTTTACCTCTGACCAATATTTTCAGAGAGTAACATGAACATTTTCTTGGACCTTTTTGGAGAAATTTTTATCTGGATTATTTCCAGAAATGATTCTGAGGGTTTCACAAATCCCCATTTCAAATTTAAATGGAATTTAAACATGATGCACAAATGGATAGATGTTCTAGGTCATACCAGAACTAGGGATGTGACATGCAAGCATCTCGGAGTTGGAATATACGCTTTGATAAGTTGATCAAAGCATATAGTTTTATACAGACTTGTGGTGAAGCCTGTATTTACAAGAAAGTGAGTGGGAGCACTACAGCATTTCTGATAAGTATATGTGAATGACATATTGTTGATCAGAGATAATGTAGAATTATTCTGCAAAGCATAAAAGAATGTTTGAAAGGAGTTTTCAAAGAAAGACCTCGGTGAAGCTGCTTACATATTGAGCATCAAGATCTATAGAGATAGATCAAGATGCTTGATAAGTTTTTCAATGAGTACATACCTTGACAAGATTTTGAAGTAGTTCAAAATGGAACAGTCAAAGAAGGAGTTCTTGCCTGTGTTACAAAGGTGTGAAGTTGAGTAAGACTCAAAACCCGACCACGGCAGAAGATAGAGAGAGAATGAAAGTCATTCCCTATGCCTTAGCCATAGGTTCTATGAAGTGTGCCATGCTGTGTACCAGGCCTATTGTATACCCTGCCCTGAGTTTGGCAAGGGAGTACAATAGTGATCTAGGAGTAGATCACTGGACATTGGTCAAAATTATCCTTAGTGGAATAAGGAGATATGTTTCTCGATTATGGAGGTGACAAAAGGTTCGTCGTAAAGGGTTACGTCGATGCAAGTTTTGACACTGATCCAGATGACTCAAAGTCTCAATCTGGATAGATATTTAAAGTGGGAGCAATTATCTAGAGTAGCTCCGTGCAGAGCATTGTTGACATAGAAATTTGCAAAATACATACGGATCTGAATGTAGCAGACCCGTTGACTAAACTTCCCTCACAAGCAAAACATGATCACACCTTAGTACTCTTTAGGTATTAATCACATAGCGATGTGAACTAGATTATTGACTCTAGTAAACCCTTTGGGTGTCGGTCACATGACGATGTGAACTATGGGTGTTAATCACATGGTGATGTGAACTATTGGTATTAAATCACATGGCGATGTGAACTAGATTATTGACTCTAGTGCAAGTGGGAGACTGAAGGAAATATGCCCTAGAGGCAATAATAAAGTTATTATTTATTTCCTTATATCATGATAAATATTTATTATTCATGCTAGAATTGTATTAACCGGAAACATAATACATGTGTGAATACATAGACAAACAGAGTGTCACTAGTATGCCTCTACTTGACCAGCTCGTTGATCAAAGATGGTTATGTTTCCTAACCATAGACATGAGTTGTCATTTGATTAACGGGATCACATCATTAGGAGAATGATGTGATTGACTTGACCCATTCCGTTAGCATAGCACTTGATCGTTTAGTTTGTTGCTATTGCTTTCTTCATGACTTATACATGTTCCTATGACTATGAGATTATGCAACTCCCGTTTACCGGAGGAACACTTTGTGTGCTACCAAACATCACAACGTAACTAGGTGATTATAAAGGTGCTCTACAGGTGTCTCCGAAGGTACTTGTTGGGTTGGCGTATTTCAAGATTAGGATTTGTCACTCCGATTGTCGGAGAGGTATCTCTGGGCCCTCTCGGTAATGCACATCACTCAAGCCTTGCAAGCATTGCAACTAATAAGTTAGTTGCGGTATGATGTATTACGGAATGAGTAAAGAGACTTGCCGGTAACGAGATTGAACTAGGTATTGAGATACCGACGATCGAATCTCGGGCAAGTAACATACTGATGACAAAGGGAACAACGTATGTTGTTATGCGGTCTGACCGATAAAGATCTTCGTAGAATATGTGGGAGCCAATATGAGCATCCAGGTTCCGCTATTGGTTATTACCGGAGACGTGTCTCGGTCATGTCTACATTGTTCTCGAACCCGTAGGGTCCGCACGCTTAAGGTTTCGATGACAGTTATATTACGAGTTTATGAGTTTTGATGTACCGAAGGATTTCGGAGCCCCGGATGAGATCGGGGACATGATGAGGAGTCTTGAAATGGTCGAGACGTAAAGATCGATATATTGGACGACTATATTCGGACATCGGAAAGGTTCCGAGTGATTCGGGTATTTTTCGGAGTACCGGAGAGTTACGGGAATTCGTCGGGGAGTATATGGGCCTTATTGGGCCATACGGGAATAGAGGAGAGAGGCCAAAAGGAAGGAGGCGCGCGCCCCCCCTCTGGTCCGAATTGGACAAGGGGTGCAGCCAGCTTTTCCTTGTTCCTCTCCCCCTCTTTCCTTCTCTCCTACTCCAACAAGGGAAGGAGGAGTCCTACTCCCGGTGGGAATAAGACTCCCCCCTTGGCGCGCCCTCCTCCTAGGCCGCCCGCCTCCCTCCCTTGCTCCTTTATATACGGGGACAGGGGCACCCCATAGACACAACAATTGATCATTGATCTATTAGCCATGTGCGGTGCCCCCCTCCACCATAATCCTCGATAATATTGTAGCAGTGCTTAGGCGAAGCCCTGCGACGGTAGAACATCAAGATCGTCACCACGTCGTCATGCTGACGGAACTCTTCCCCGACATTCTGCTGGATCGGAGTCCGAGGATCGTCATCGAGCTGAACATGTGCTAGAACTCGGAGGTGCCGTAGTTTCGGTGCTTGATCGATCAGGCCGTGAAGACATACGACTACATCAACCGCGTTGTGCTAACGCTTCCGCTTTCGGTCTACGAGGGTACGTAGACGACACTCTCCTCTCTCGTTGCTATGCATCACCATGATCTTGCGTGTGCGTAGGAATTTTTTTGAAATTACTACGTTCCCCAATAGTGGCATCCGAGCCTGGTTTTATGCGTTGATGTAATATGCACGAGTAGAACACAAGTGAGTTGTGGGCGATATAAGTCATACTGCTTACCAGCATGTCATACTTTGGTTCGGCGGAATTGTTGGATGAAGCGGCCCAAACCGACATTACGCGTACGCTTACGCGAGACTGGTTTTACCGTCGTGCTATGCACACAGGTGACTAGCGGGCGTTAGTTTCTCCAACTTTAGTTGAACCGAGTGTGGCTACGCTCGGTCCTTGAGAAGGTTAAAACAGGACCAACTTGACAAACTATCGTTGTGGTTTTGATGCATAGGTAAGAACGGTTCCTGCTAAGCCCGTAGCAGCCACGTAAAACTTGCAACAACAAAGTAGAGGACGTCTAACTTGTTTTTGCAGGGCATGTTGTGATGTGATATGGTCAAGACGTGATGAGATACAAGTTGTTGTATAAGATGATCATGTTTTGTTGAAGTTATCGGCAATTGGCAGAAGCCTTATGGTTGTCTCTTTATTGCATAAGATGCAAGTGCCAAATAATTGCTTTACTTTATCGCTATGCGATAGCAATAGTTGCAAGAGCAATATTTGGCGAGACGACCATGTGACGACACATTGATATAGATCAATATGATGGAGATCATGGTGTCATGCCGGTGATGATAGAGATCATGACGGTACTTTGGAGATGGAGATCAAAGGCGCAAGATGATCATGGCCATATCGTGTCACATATTATGATTGCATATGATGTTTATCTTTTATGCATCTTATTTTGCTTAGTTCAACGGTAGCTTTATAAGATGATCCCTTACTAAAATTTCAAGTTCTAAGTGTTCTCCCTGAGTATGCACCGTTGCCAAAGTTCGTCGTGCCCAGACACCACGTGATGATCGGGTGTGATAAGCTCTACGTCCATCTACAATGGGTGCAAGCCAGTTTTGCACACGCAGAATACTCAGGTTAAACTTGACGAGCATAGCATATGCAGATATGGCCTCGGAACACTGAGACCGAAAGGTCGAGCGTGAATCATATAGAAGATATGATCAACATAATGATGTTCACCATTGAAAGCTACTCCATTTCACGTGATGATCGGTTATGGTTTAGTTGATTTGGATCACGTGATCACTTAGATGATTAGAGGGATGTCTATCTAAGTGGGAGTTCTTAAGTAATATGATTAATTGAACTTTAATTTATCATGAACTTAGTCCTGATAGTATTAGCATATCTATGTTGTAGATCAATAGCTCGCGTTTAGCTCCCCTGTTTTATTTTTGATATGTTCCTAGAGAAAACTAAGTTGAAAAATGTTAGTAGCAATGATGCGGATTGGATCCGTGATCTGAGGATTATCCTCATTGCTGCACAGAAGAATTATGTCCTTGATGCACCGCTAGGTGACTGACCTATTTCAGGAGCAGATGCAGACGTTATGAACGTTTGGCTAGCTCAATATGATGACTACTTGATAGTTTAGTGCACCATGCTTAACAGCTTAGAATCGGGATTTCAGAGATGTTTTGAACATCATGGACCATATGAAATGTTCCAGGAGTTGAAGTTAATATTTCAAGCAAATACCCGAGTTGAGAGATATGAAGTCTCCAACAAGTTCTATAGCTAAAAGATGGAAGAGAATAGCTCAAGCAGTGAGCATGTGCTCGGATTGTCTGGGTACTACAATCGCTTGAATCAAGTGGGAGTTAATCTTCCAGATAAAATAGTGATTGACAAAATTCTCTAGTCACCATCACCAAGTTAGTAGAACTTCGTGATGAACTATAATATGCAAGGGATAACGGAAACGATTCCCAAGCTCTTCGTGATGCTGAAATCGATGAAGGTAGAAATCAAGAAAAGCATCAAGTGTTGATGGTAAAACCACTAGTTTCAAGTAAAGGGACAAAGGGAAGAAAGGGGAACTTCAAGAAGAACGGCAAACAAGTTGCTGCTCAAGTGAAAAAACCCAAGTCTGGACCTAAGCCTGAAACTGAGTGCTTCTACTACAAAGGGACTGGTCACTGGAAGCAGAACTACCCCAAGTAATTGGCGGATAAGAAGGATGGCAAAGTGAACAAAGGTATATTTGATATACAGATTATTGATGTGTACTTTACTAGTGTTCATAGCAACCCCTCGGTATTTGATACTGGTTCAATTGCTAAGAGTAGTAACTCGAAATGGGAGTTGCAAAATGAACAGAGACTAGTCAAGGGTGAAGTGACGATGTGTGTTGGAAGTGGTTCCAAGATTGATATGATCATCATCGCGCACTCTCTATACTTTCGGGATTAGTGTTGAACCTAAATAAGTGTTATTTGGTGTTTGCGTTGAGCATGAATATGACTTGATCATGTTTATTGCAATACGGTTATTCATTTAAGTAAGAGAATAAATTGTTGTTCTGTTTACATGAATAAAACCTCCTATGGTCACACACCCAATGAAAATGGTTTGTTGGATCTTGATCGTGGTGATACACATTCTCATAATATTGAAGCCAAAAGATGCAAAGTTAATAATGATAGTGCAACTTATTTGTGGCACTACCGTTTAGGTCATATTGGTGTAAAGCGCATGAAGAAAATTCATGTTGATGGGCTTTTGGAATCACTTGATTATGAATCAGTTGATGCTTGTGAACCGTGCCTCATGGGCAAGATGACTAAGACTCCATTCTCCGGAACAATGGAGCAAGCAACTGACTTATTGGAAATAATACATACTGATGTATGCAGTTCGATGAATGTTGAGGCTCGCGGCGGGTATCGTTATTTTCTGACCTTCACAGATGATTTGAGCAGATATGGGTATATCTACTTGATGAAACATAAGTCTGAAACATTTGAAAAGTTCAAAAACTTCAGAGTGAAGTGGAAAATCATCATGACAAGAAAATAAAGTTTCTACGATCTGATCGCGGAGACAAATATTTGAGTTACGAGTTTGGTCTTCAATTAAAACAATGTGGAATAGTTTCAAAAAATCGTGCCACCTGGAACACCACAGCATAATGGTGTGTCCGAACGTCATAACAGTACTATTATTGGATATAGTGCAATATATGATGTTTCTTACCGATTAACCACTATAGTTTTGAGGTTATGCATTAGAGACAGCTACATTCACGTTAAATAGGGCACCATCTAAATCCGTTGAGACGACACCGTATGAACTATGGTTTGGCAAGAAACCTAAGCTGTTGTTTCTTAAAGTTTGAGGTTGCAATGCTTATGTGAAAAAGTTTCAACCTGGTAAGCTCAAACCCAAATCGAAGAAGTGCATCTTCATAGGATACCCAAAAGAAAATGTTGGGTACGCCTTCTATCACAGATCTGAAGGCAAGATATTCATTGCTGAGAATGGATCCTTTCTAGAGAAGGAGTTTCTCTCGAAAGAAGTGAGTGGGAGGAAAGTAGAACTTGATGAGGTAATTGTACCTGCTCCCTTATTAGAAAGTAGTTCATCACAGAAATCTGTTCCTGTGACTACTACACCAATTAGTGAGGAAGCTAATGATGATGATCATGTAACTTCAGATCAAGTTACTACCGAACCTCGTAGGTAAACCAGAGTGAGATCCGCACCAGAGTGGTACAGTAATCCTGTTCTGGAGGTCATGTTACTTGACCATGACGAGCCTACAAACTATGAGGAAGTGATGATGGGCCCAGATTCCGTGAAATGGCTTGAGGCCATGAAATCTGAGATGAGATCCATGTATGAGAACAAAGTATGGACTTTGATTGACTTGCCCATTGATCAGCGATCCATTGAGATTAAATGGATCTTCAAGAGGAAGACGGACGCTGATAGTAGTGTTACTATCTACAAAGCTAGAATTGTCGCAAAAAGGTTTTTGACAAGTTCAAGGTGTTGACTACGATGAGAGTTTCTCACTCGTATCTATGCTTAAGTCTGTCCGAATCATGTTAGCAATTGCTGCATATTATGAAATCTGGCAAATGGATAAACAAAACTGCAGTCCTTAATAGATTTATTAAAGAAGAGTTGTATATGATGCAACCAGAAGGTTTTGTCAATCCTAAAGATACTAACAAAATATGCAAGCTCCAGCGATCCATCTATGGACTGGTGCAATGTCGGGACCCCGATTCTAAGTCACACCGATCTAGCATGTAACACCTCATATCACTTTGCGGCCTCACGCACGGTATCCCCACGGGTGTCTCCTTACCATGGCCCGGGACCGTTTGCGCCTTTTGGCTCACGTATATGATAGTGTCGCTAGCATCCATATGGCAGAGAAACCGGACCGACATGGCTAGTCGTGAAGCCAAAGCGGCACAGACCTATGGAGACAGGCATACATGAATCACATCGAGCATGTCGGTCAACAGCGTTTGAATCCGGGCTGTAGCACTGGGCTAACAGGACTCCGGAAGTCACCGCGTGACATTTCCCTGAAGGGACAGACATAGGAACGAAGTGGAACACATGCCGGCCAGTCAAGTGTTCTGAGCGGTAGTGCTGGGCTAGCACGACTCCGGTGAACCGGGCTGTAGCGGACTACTATGGCTCAAGGAAGCACTAGACTACATTTTCCCATAAGAGAGGCTGCCAAGGATAAACAACTAGATTGTCGGATCCCACACATAGCAATACACGTCACACGTACGCATAACATGCAAGTATGTGATGTACAACATGGCATCACAACATAACGCAACTCATATAGATAAAGGCTCAGAAGAGCCACATAGCATAAATACAAACAGGGGTCACATGACCCATCATTCAGAGCATACAAGCAATGGAAGCATTACATGTCTGACTACAGACAACTACAAAAGAAAAAGGCCGAGAAGCCTGACTATCTACAAGTCCCTCCAAGGTACAAGATCGTAGCTGGGGTAACAAGCTACTCGTCAAAGTCCAAGCGGTACTACTAGTGAGACAGATGTCTCACCCGCAAAACATAAATAAAGCAAACGTGAGTACAAAGGTACTCAGCAAGACTTACATCAGATCCTATCATACATGCATTGTATCAAGAAGGTAATGTGGGGTTTAGTTGCAGCAAGCCAGCTTTGACTCAGTGGCTATCCTGTTCTACGACAACGAGACACTTTTTTGAGATGAGGCAACACACACGAGTCCACTAACCACCACATCAATACACTACTATAGATTCATCCTCGTCTCCTTACGAGAAGGCCATCCATAGCACTTACACTTGTCTTGAGCATTTTAGAGTATGCACTTTAAGTTGTCTATGTACCACGTAAGCATCCAAGAAGTCCATAACTGAGGACACGACTATTCGAATAGATCATGTTAACCCTGTAGGGGTGTACTTCTTCACACACGCTCTCACCACTTATCACCATGTACACATCATGTATCTCGGCAACCTTCAAGCGGAAGCCTGGCGAGGGTGTCGGCCACGACCTGACTAACCACGCAAGACTCTAATCCAGGTTTACCGCCTATTTGGGTTCCATCCGCAAGGAGATCTGGCCGGGTGTCGCTCACGGCCCCAAACGATGTGAGCAGGGTTCCCAAGCCCACCATCCGGGTGCCACTTGGTACACCATGCCACTTGTGCCTAGTCTGTCCCCAGCCCACCCTGTCGGGTGCCACTCGGTAGAAAAATAGCACTACCTACAAACACCAGAAACTATTTGCAACTCCTGGACAAGATCAAGGCGATTAATAAGTCGAGAGAGCTTGGAGCGCCTGGAGCCCAATGTGTGGTAGTAGCTAGTCATTGGACAACTTACACAGAACTCAGTTCTTAAGGACGGTCCCAATGAGACAACCCACCATGTACTCCTACATGGCCTCTCACCGCTACCTTTACCAAATCGTGTTCACACGCTTAACTCTCAGCACCAGAACATATCATAACACTCCAATTCATTCCCCATGAATTAGACCTGACACAACTCTAAGCAATAGCAGGCATGGCATGGTAGGAACACAACATGGCTCAAACAACTCCTACACATGCTAGTGGGTTTTAACTATTTACTGTGGCAATGACAGGTCATGCAGAGGAATGGGTTCAACTACCGCAGCATAAAGTAGCAGTTGAATCGTTGTGGTCCTAATGCAATAAATGAGAGCAGGAGCGAGAGAGTAGGATTGTATCGGAATGAACAAGGGGGGTTGCTTGCCTGGTAGATCAACAGGGGGGCACTGCTCCTCAGACAGGTACTCTCGAACACTCTCCGGAGCAGGACCTATCGAGAAGGAACGGTGACGGAAATCAAACACAAGCATATGCAACAATATGATGCATGAACATGGCATGAGTATGTGATGTTGTTTGAGTTAATGCATCTAGCATTTATTTAGTTGAGTTCCATTTGAACCAAGGATTCAAATGCAACTCCAAAATAAGCTCTTAAATATGCCATAAGTGTGTTTTCATATATACAACATGTATAGGTTGGTTTGTCATGCATGAAAATGGTACAGATGGATAGATTGTATTTTTTGATCATTTTTCATATATAAATTATTTCAATCTGAGCTACGGTTGAATTTCTATGAATTTTTGAAGTTTTGAATATATTCTGGAATTTCCTGTTTTAAAATAATTCCAAAAAAAGAATAACCGCGTCAGCATGGCGTCATCACTACGTCAGCGAGTCAACATGGCTAACCAGGTCAAACCTGACGTGTGGGGTCCACACATCAGTGACTCAGTTAGTTAACAGAGGAGTTATTCCTAATCTAATTTAGATTAGTGGCTCTGGGGCCCACTGTCAGTGTCAAGGGGTTAGCAAAATGGTGATTAGCCTTAAGCTAATCACCTGGCAGGTCGGGCCCGCACGTCAAGCCGGCAAGGTCGTCGCCGGCGACCTCTGGATGCTGCAGCGTCCATGCTACAGGGCACGGGGGCGGCGGCTGGGAGCACCGGGGCGTAGTCCGTGCTCTCCCGCATCTAGTGGGGTAGATAGGAGGAGGAGGGGTGGCCGGAGCTCGCTGGAGCGAAGCTCGGGGCGGCGGCCGGAGCACGGCCAAGTGCGGGTGAGGGCTGTGGTGCATGGGGAAGCGAGCGGAGAGGCTCTACGGCCTCCTGGCGTCACCAGGAGCAGGGTGACGCGCTCGGCTGCGGGCTGTGGTGGCCAGGGCGATGGCGGCGACATGGACGGCGGCGAGGCGCTTCGGCCATTCATGGCCTCACAGTGAGCACAAAGGGCTTGACGGCGAATTCGGGGAGGTCCGGACGGTGATGAATTTGACGACGGCGATCTTCACTTGGCATTTCTTTGCCAGTTGGTATCGGTTCTTGAAAGTCTTGAGCATGCATATTAACTTCATGTAGTCTCTTTGGCATGCTTTCTTTCTGTCTTTGACCCAATATATAGGGGAAACTCCACCAAGTCTCAAATTGGATGAGATGTGCATGAAATTCATTTTCATATCTATATGCACATATTTATGTGGAGTTTGTCCTATGTATTGTCGGTTCTCTAACTCTTTGGTCCCAATGAGTTTGGGTACCATTTTGTTTGTGTTGTTATTCTAGGAACAATTGGAGATACATTGGATGCTCGGCTCACTCACAAGGAAGGTGGTGTCACCATGTGCTTATTGGAGTCAAGCTAGGATGTTCAATGAACTACTATCTAATACCTTCAATTGGTATCTTCTGCATCCTTCCAATGCTATCTCCGTAACAAGTATCTATTCATGCTTTCCTCTCTTGCATTCAACCTTGTGTAGGTTGCATCTTGGCATGATATTCATTTCATATCTTGTGATACTTGTTTCCTTTCTCAAAGCATCCCAACGATGATCTCTTGTTGCTAGTTGTGATGTCTTTGATGGATGTGTGGTTGGACTTCATTTATATACAATAAGACCATATCTAGCCAAGTGTTATGCTTTCAAGCAAATATCTTATTGGTATATTTATGACTTCCTTGTGGATATCGTGTTCTTTCCTTTTTGTAACTATTTCGTGTGTACATCCTTCTTTGTGGATTGATACCATCATGATCTTCATCTACCTAGAATCTTATACACTTGAGACAAGTTGCATATCTAGTTGATATCCCTTTCTTTCACGTCCACTGTTTCTTTCTCATGTTTTTTCTTTGGTGGCTCCATGAAAGTGTGTGCCTTGAGTGCGGGTCATATCTCGTTGCATCTTCATGCACTCTTGTGTGGTGAATCTCATTTTCCTCATGCTTGTCTTGACGAGGCTTTTTGCCATCTTAATTGGTATCCCTCGTCTTGATGAGGCTTTTGCTTTCTATCTTCACCATGGGTTGTCACAAGCTTGGTTGTTATTTCGCTTTTTAGTAAGCGTGTGTATCCTTTTGCTTGTTGTGTGTGTGTGTGTGGGAAGGACATGTCTTGCACCTTGTATCTCATTTATCCTAGACTATGTTGATGCTTAATGCTCATCCTTATATTAGTCTTCTCAAGTGCTTTGCCATGACTCACACACATCTTGTTGGTTGAGCCTATTCTTAAGTTTCCTCTTTTACATGTTGCTCAACCATGTGTTTGTTGCAAGTGCTAGGCTTTGTTTCCTATATGCTCACTTGCACTTGTTGTAACTTTCTATTGATTTTGGGGGAGCTATGATCCTATTTTGTGCACTTTGTATCCAAATACAAAAATTCTTATGTGTGCACAAATCATGGGGAGCTTCTATAGTTTCTTTAGAACACTCCTTTTCTCATCTCGTAATATCCTTTATTCATGTGGCTCATAGGATCTTTGGTCTAGTTGGTTCTATTGATATCCTTTGATTGCTTGCTTCAATTGGTATATTTTGATTGCTTGATTGCTTGATTGCTTGTGTCTCTCTTTGTTATGTCTTTGTGGCATATCATTCTTTAGCAATCTTTGTACCTCAATATAGTTTGTGTTCCTCCAAGTATTTGCCTTTGGATATGTGTATTGCATTCCACTCTCTTGTTGAGAAATACATAATTTATCGAGGACCACAATTTATATTGGCCTTCTAAGCTTTTCACCCATTTTGGCAATCGATGCCAATGGGGGAGAAGTTTCAGAGAGTTTTGTGGAGAAGTTAAGAGAGTTATTTCTTCTTGCTTTGGTTTTTGTCGCCTTAGCATTTGCATCTCATATGCATGCATTATTGGTTGTTGCATTGCATGGTGATGCATAATTCCTTATATAAACTCTCTTCAAAGTGATTGTCATCAATTACCAAAATGGGGGATATTGAAAGGACATGTGGTGCCCCCATGTGTGGTTTTGGTAATTGATGACATTCTCTATGGACTAATGGTTGCATTGAGTTATATTGAAGGATTTATCCATAGGAATTTCTTGAAGTCCATGTGTTGGTTTCAAGGAGTTTATGTGTTGAGCAAGGTGCTATTAAGGAATTATCCAAAGATTGGTCATGTGAGAGTTGAGCTTATTACAAGCATGTCTTGAAGAAGAAGAAGAAGAAGAAGAAGATTATGTGATCATTCATGCTAACCTTCAAGGCAACATTCAAAGGTTCAAGGTTGATCAAGACTAAGTCAAGAGTGAATCAAGTTGATCAACTCACAAAGCATAGAAGATGTACCGAGAGGGATCAAGTGATCCCATGGTATGGTAAGCATTGTCCATTACGCTCTGTGTACTAACCTATGATCTACGTGTGAGTTCTATGTGGGGTTAGGTTTGTTTCCATGGGTTTGCATCAAGAGGAAGATCTCATACAACCCATGGAGGATGACATCAAGTGGTGATCGTCATCAAGTTTGCGGTGTGCAAGTTCAAGTGGAGCATCACGAAGAGATCATCCTTGAAGCTTGCCGCCCATTGTGGTGTCAATGGACTTGTGAAGGTGTGCCGAAGAGTGACTCACCCATAGTAGAGTATGGGGGAGCAATCAACTAGCCTTCATCGAGCCAACACAATCAAGAAAGGTGGTCCAACTTGAGGGAGTCAAGATCGTCATCATCTAGCTCAAGTGGACTTTGTGCAAGGCAAAGGTTTGCCCTTGATAGGTTATCTATTTTACCGGTCTGATGATGGTAGTTTGGAGACCAGGTTATAGGATCGATTGCCATACTATCAAGGGGGCTCTCAAGTAAGTAGCTTGATCGTATCGTTTGTAGAGAGCTCAAACCATTGCATGCTTGCATCATCTTTCTTGGTTCTTGTTTGGTTTTATCCTTGTGATATTTGTAGCTTATGGTCATCTTGTTGACAAGCTCGAGTTCATCGAAAATGGAGTTCACATGCTTCTTCTATTGCGTTTTCGGTGTTGGAGGTTTTACCGGTCTTATTCGATGAAGGGTTCTCACCATTTTCTTATGGACCTTTTCTAATTTGCTTCTTACTGTTATTTCTATCAAGACTGTGTTATCCCTTGTAGTTAGCCTTTCAACAAACTTGGTTTCGTTGAATTCGGAGTCCATTTGCAGAAGTTGTGTCAGTTTTGGTGTCCTTAAAAAGGCTGCATCGCTCATGGGAGCGGTACTACTGCTTGGAGGGGATGTAATTTTTACTACCGCTCTTGCGAGGGTACTGCCGCTTGAAGCAGTACTACCGCGGCTACTTTCGTGGCTACTTCCGCTCCGGACCAAAAACTCGTCTTAAGTCCAGCAGTGGTAGGCACGGATGTATTTTTTTAGTACCGCTCGCAAGCAGTAGTACCGCTACCCTTAGCGGTAGTACCGCTACCCCTACCGGTAGTACCGTGAGGACAAGCGCTAGTACCGCTCCGGCGGTTCTGCCAGCCTTTTGCCTCCTCGATGGTGTTTTTCAAAGGGTTTCCACCGCCCTAGCGGTAGTACCACTCCCATGAGCGGTAGTACCGCTCTGTGCGGGATGTGAGCATAACGGTTGGATTTTTCCCCACCTATAAAAGGGGGTATTCTTCCCCAATGAACCTTATCCTTGGAGCTCTTGTTCTTCCCCCATTGTTGACCTTCTTTGAGCTTGCTATCTCTCAATCCCTGCATGGATATTTACTAGTTTTGGGGGAGGGGAGAGAGAGGAGATCTAGATCCACATTTCCACCAATCACTTTCTCCTCTATGTGAGGGGTACCCCTTGGATCTAGATCTTGAAGTTCTTGGTGTTCTCCTTCTTGTTCTTCCTCTCATTTATCTCCCTAGCATTAGTTGCTTTGGTGGGATTTGAGAGAGAAGGACTTGGGAACTCAGTGTGCCCTTGCCATTACATTTGGTGCATCGGTTTGAGTTCTCCACGGTGATACGTGGAAGTTACAAGTTGAGAAGCTTATTACTCTTGGGTTCTTGGTACCCTTGAGCTTGTCCCCCTTGGGTGCTTGGGCGCCCTAGACGGTTGGTGGTGTTCGGAGCTCAATCATTGTGGTGTAAAGCTCCATGCAAGCGTCGAGGTCTCCAATTAGGTTGTGGAGATCACCCCGAGCAATTTGACGGGTTCCGGTGACCGCCCCCAAGGGTTGCCAAAGTGTACGGGTTCGGTGCCCGGCCCCAAGGGTTGCCATTTGTACGGGTTCGGTGCCCGGCCCCAAGGGTTGCCATTTGTACCGGTTCGGTGACCGCCCTCAAGGGTCCCTTAGTGGAATCATGACATCTTGCATTGTGCGAGGGCGTGAGGAGATTACGGTGGCCCTAGTGGCTTCTTGGGGAGCATTGTGCCTCCACACCGCTCCAAACGGAGATTAGCATCCGCAAGGGTGTGAACTTCGGGATACATCATCGTCTCCTTGTGCCTCGGTTATCTCTTACCCGAGCCCTTTACTTATGCACTTTACTTTGTTATAGCCATATTGTTTCTTGTCATATATCTTGCTATCACTTAGTTATTTATCTTGCTGAGTATAAGTTATTGGTGCACATAGGTGAGCCTAGTTGGAGTTGTAGGTTTTGTGCTTGACAAATTAATCGCTAGGTTTATTCCACATTTGTTCAAGCCTACCGTAATTATTTTAAAGCGCCTATTCACCCCCCCCCCTCTAGGTGACATCCATGATCTTTCACATTCCTTCTCTAGTACCGAAGTGAAACCTTACCCGCTCGCCTTGGATAGAAAGGTGTCACTCCATCAAGATGCAGAGTCACTCACCTGAGAGATTGTCCATGCGGGTGAAGGGTCGTCATCGGTGGAAGGTGGCGGCACGAAACTCCTCCTCCCCTATTGATTTTGAGGTATCCTCCCCTCTCCCCTGCCGTCTCTCTCCCACCGATCTTGGGCTCTAGCGTCCTTTGGATCGTCGGTGCCGTGCTAGGCGGGCCTTGGTGGAGTTGTCCTAGGGACTGGAGGAAACTCTGGCTTGTTCGTCCCGCCCGATGGCGGTGACACTCAAAGGAGCCGCTTTCTCCCTTGGGGGCACTGCTGAGATCCACCACCCCTCTCCCGAGTGAAAATCTACATTATGCTTGGATGGGGCTATGGCGGCACAAGGTGTGGCCTGCCCTCACTAGAGGCGTCACCTAGGGTGTCATGGGTGCTCGGGTGAGCGGAGAGGCAGGTGTTGGGTCTCGGTAGCGTGGGGCTCGGAACATGCAGAATTGTTGTGAGTTGCGGAGGTTGGCGTTCTTTAGGTTGATGTTCTCTAGTGGCGACTCGCGTTCCTTGGTTCCAGTGGTGCGGCATCCTCGAACGTGGCGGAAGGGGATAGGGTTAGCTAAAGGCATTAAAGAAAGCCCTTGTGGAAGTCGCCCCATAATTAAACTTCTTAATTTATTTTTTAGTCATATTGCTATGTTAAGGACATCTCCAAAGCGGACCCTCAAACCGTCCGGACACGGAAGCCATCCAAAGCGGGCATGTGTCGATCCCCGGAGCGGTTCGGAAATACTTTTTTCAGCAAACATGAGACAAAGTGGGCGGGGGGGGGGCTTTGTGGGAGTCCAGACAGCAGACACGTAGGACTCCAACACCACCGACCCACCCAAAACCCCATCCGGACCCCCGACTCCATCCTTCCATTTTCTATTCTCACCTTTCCCCTCTTGTCTTCGCCGCCGCTCCGCCAACCCGACCGCCACACCGCACCCCTGCCGGAACTCGATGAGGGCGTCACCTCCAGCGGCACACCCCAGCTCCACGCCGCTTCTCCTCCGCCGTCGTTCAACACGTCTCCTCGGACCGCCGCTCTGATACCATCCACTCCTATGATGCTCACCATGCCCGGCAACTGTTCGGTGAATTGACTGAGCTAATTTTTTGTCCATTCTTCATTGAAGCAATCAATTCAGATATGGAGAACATCTACGAGCACTATATTGAGTCGTCTGATGGGGTGGACTACACGGATGAGACGACGATGATGTAGGTCGTGTTTGCAGACGCGCAACCGGTCACGCGGGCATTTGACGCTGATGGATGACTACTTTGCCCCCGATGCCCTCTTCGCCGACAATTTTTGCCGACGATTTCAGATGCGCAAAGAATGTCTTCGATCGTCTGTACCATGGCGTCCGGTCCTTTCATGACTACTTCAACTTGAAAAAGGATGACGTGGGAAGGATTGGGTTCTCTGGTTATCAGAAATGCATGGCCGCACTGCGGATGCTTGCATATGGCACGGCCGCTGATTCGTGGGACGACTACTTGCGGAGATGGCATGGTCAGGTTTGCAACTGCCATTGTCGACGTGTTTGGACCGCGGCACCTAAGAGAACCAACTATTGCAGACACCGAGAGGCTCTTAGCAATCTCGGAAACATAATCGTGGAGGATGAGGGTGAGGATGTTGCCGCATGTATTGAATTGAAAATATAGGTGATCCTATCGAACTTCCCGACCAAAATCCGATCACATTTGAAGAGTTTGTTCAAATGCATCAACAAATTCAGCATCGAGCAACTCACAAGCAACTGGAGATCTGATCTGTGGGCGGTCAAGGGGGACAACAATGTTGGACTGTAATATTTGAACTTTTTTAATTAGAACTACCGTTGCATTTGAAGATTTCAGCTATTTTAGACTATATATGCGGCTATTTGAATGTGCGGACTTTAAAGAAAACAAATTGGGGGTCGGATGTATGTGGGCAGCGTTGGATGGGCCGCCTCCGGCATCAGTGTCCGTGGAGTGATCCCCCCTGTCTGTGGACGGATGCCAGAGCAAATTTGCGGGTCATCGTTGGGATGCCCTAATGTAGCAATAAGTATTTTTCTTTGGTTTTCTTTAACAAAGCGTCAAGAATTATCTTTAGTATAATTATTAGATTGCAAAGTGATTGCTAGACTAGCCGTTTCTGCAGTGTATCTGTCCTTCGGAAACTTTTTGCTCTGCTGAAATGTTTACACATTACGCAATCATGAGTCTTCTGTATGTGCTGAGTATCTTTTTCGGAATAATTCGTGAAGTCTAAGCCCCTGTTCAAAACAAGTCTTGGCTGAATGCACTGCTAAAATAGAATTGTGATTCACTCATTCTAGAGCTATAGATGCTTTGTTTTTTATTCTTGCTGGGTCATATACTCATATGTAGGCATATATTGTACTCCTTAAACAAATATAAGATCGTTTAGATCACTACTTTAGTGACCTAAACGATCTTATATTAGTTTACAGAGGGAGTAGCTTTCTGAATGCTAACACAGCCTGCAACGTTTCCGCTACTAAATGGGACTTCCTACTCTCAAAAGGTACCAGAATACTCAATCTGGAAGTGAGAAATATGCTGCTGAAGAAAGCAACCAACAACTCCCAGGTGAGAATGATATCATAACAGATATATAACCAGGGAAAATCAACTATAGGCACTTTCAACATATTTTGTTCCTACAAGCCAGAAGCACTGTTTAATTTCTCTGAAGTTTCAGAAACACCAAACAGATAGCGTCGTCTCCTAGTGTTCCAAATGTGAAGTGGCAAAGAAGCGCGCATAACCTGCACTTTTCCGGAACTGGGTGACTATTCTAGAGGAAACCCTACACACTGTATTGTATGAACTGTTCAGTGATAAGAAGGTAAACTGCTAATCCTCGTCAGGCCATCACTCTGCTGTAAAATTGTGGAGGCGTTGACAGTACTGTCCAGGGGAAGAATTCATTCTTGTCTGATCCTATCCTTCTCTTCTATTCAGCATCAAGATCTGGAAACAGCAGTCGGTCATGTCCTGGAGCAGAGTGATAGAGGTCAGAGGTCAGAAACAGTAAGCAAGATAACCGAAGTCATATGCTCAGGACGTGGTGCAAAGAAGAACACTGATACATTATCATATAACACTATTTTCCTCAAAACCACAGCACAATGGGCGCTCATAGAATGGGATATGTGTGAAGATAACATAAGTAGAAGTCTATTTCGGAAACAGCTTGGCATTTAAGATTGTCTAAGTAGAACATCAGCATATAGTATGAATGAAAGGAACATCAGATTTTACATTGATAATATAATGGGATTCTGCAAGTTCATATTTTCTCAGGGTACAGGAACAAAACTGGGTGTCATGTCATACGTGAGTGTTCTCAGCCCGTCGATTGCTTGTATCAGCATCAAGTATAAGCTACTCAGCATTTTATTTACGTCTGTTTATGTACACTGGCTAGCTAGATACCTTTGACTATCAGCACACGTTAAACTACTACAAGTCCAGTAGGCAGCAGCTAAACTGAATATTTGCTGTCACTGAGAGCACATGCTTTGGACCGAACACAACACATATCAAAGTATCAGACGGGATGATTGAACATGGGAAAGTGCCTCTTTTGGTTCATAGGATAGGATTATCGTAGGAATAGGAATTTTATAGGAAATGAGATGACATGTATCTCAAATCCTATGAGTAGGAATAGTAAACGAGATGTCATTTGGTTGACACCAAAGGAATTTTTCCATTGAGTCTAGGCTCATTTTTATTTTCCTATGAAATGTGGAGGATAGGAATCAATCCTATGTAGGAATAGGAATCCATTCCTATGAACCAAAGGGCTCTAAAGGAAAAAATCCTATAAGAATCCTATCCTCTAAAATTCCTATGAAATTCCTCCAAACCAAAGGAGAGTACTTATGTAGCATCAAGTTAATACAGGAATTAGTGCACAACATTATGCAAACACATTATAAATCCCACGAATTTTCGCATCAAGCGTTTGAAATATCACATGCTACCTACACACCGAACTCAAGATACCAGATGAACAATTGGATTCTTGATCCTAATTTACAAGTTTCTTCCTAATTTCTTCAGTTACATGGACTTGTCATGTGACTAGTCACTAGTGTGGCGTTTGTATCTGAAGAGAAAATGCATAGTTCCATCTTCCAACAGCAGAGCAGACATGCAGAGTACTACTAAAATGGGAGTGCAGTTCTCACCTGGTGTGCCAACTCTGAACACCACGATGTCAACGGGGTCGTCTCTATGGGGCAGGTCGGTGAGCAGAACGGTGGGCTGCGCAAGGTTGCCTGCCTGAATGCAGAGGGTGATGTCCTGGAAGTTGAGGCCGTTGCCCAACCGCTGCGCCAGTTCATTGCCCAGCCCCATCAGACTCCTGCCATGGAGCGTGAGAGCTCCCCTGCCCTGCTCATCCGTGCTCCCGTTATCATCTGCCACGACGCAATTGACTTGCACAGTCTCTTCAGAGCCTTGGTGCCATGGCTGCTCATGGAAATTGCAGAAAAGCGCTTAGGCGACACAAATCAAGGCATAGATGAGATGACACAACATGATCAGTCCTCTAATGAACCAATTCAAAATATTAACACCTGAATCATGAAGGGAACTACTTCAGCACCAATTATCCAGATTGAAGCATTTACAGGGAAATGAAAATAATCCGATATTTCACAATGCCAACTACTACAGCAGTAGCTATCATC
This sequence comes from Triticum dicoccoides, assembly GCF_002162155.2. NCBI lineage: Eukaryota > Viridiplantae > Streptophyta > Magnoliopsida > Poales > Poaceae > Triticum > Triticum dicoccoides. The sequence continues at coordinate 572,911,623 of NC_041386.1, read as the reverse complement.
AGAGGATCCAATTATCATCAGACTAATAATTCAGCAGGGATCGTCCTCTGAAGTACCCAATACGCAACATGAATTGAAAGCTTATGGTGCAAGACCTGTGCTGCAGTAATCAGCAATAACTACTGGGTTATTCAAGCAAGAATTGACCGCACATCCACATGCATTGTTCTATTTGAGCAACCAACCCCAAAATTTCGCTATAGAACTGGTGTAGACAGCTTAGCAGCACTTGTTGCAGCATTGTCAGAAATAATCCATAGCCTAAGGCTTAAGCACTCCAATTTATTCAGGACCACCCAGAATTGTGCAAGGGAGAAGGGTGCGGGTGAACAAGATCTTACAATATCGGGGCCTCCTGGTCGCAGCTGGTACGGTGGCCTCTCCACCCTCATGGGGATGACCTGAACCTCCCACTCCATCATCGAAGTGACGCGGGAGCGGTTGATGGCCTCGACGGTGACGCGCCTGTGCCACCGGCGGTACCGACCGTTGGCCCGGAGCGCTCTGAGCCTGGCCGACGTGCCATGGAGCAGCACGACGCTGCCGTTCTTCCCCGGGGTGGTCCACCACATGACGTGGGAGTCCTCCGGCTCGTCGAAGGCGCACTGGGCGGCGTCGAAGCCGACGTGGCCGGGCCCCGCCTCGGCGCGCGTGACGGCGAGGTGGCGGCCGTAGGCGCCGCGGAGCAGGACGAAGTAGTTGGTGTCGGTCTCCAGGACCTGCGCGACCCACGCCGTGTTGACCATCTCGCGGCGGCGATCGATGGAGACGCCCCGCCCCGTCTCGTCGGCGCAGAGGTAACCGCCGCGGCCGCGGTTGCGGAGCCGCACGTACTGCCCGTCCTGGAAGGGCGCCACGCCCATCTCGGCCCAGACCGACTTGCCGGAGGCCACCGCACCCGCCGCACCGGACTTGCCGGGGGCCCTCGCGCCCGCCGAACCGGACTTCCCGCGGGCCGCCGCGCTCGCCGAGGTGGACCTGCCGGGGGCCATCGCGCTCGCCGAACCGGGCTTGCCGCGGGACGCCTCCTCCTCGGAAGACGACGGCGGCAGCGACGACGGCGACATGGCTAGAGGAGGAGGTGGATCATGCGCGGGGAGCGGCGAGCGAGCGGGCGAGGGGGAGAGGGGAGAGGCAAAGAGGGAGGAGGAATGTTTGTTGCCGCGGCGGTTATCGTCCACTGTAGCGCCGAGCCAAGGCGGAGGGCGTTTAAATAAGCTCCCCGCACGCGGAGGGGCGGCGAATCCAACGCGCAGGCGCAGGGAGGTTCCGCCCGCTGACGCGTGGGGCCCGCCAGCTGGCCGTGCCGCGCGCGCCACGTGGTCCCCGCCTGCCTTGCCGAGGAAGGAGTTGACCCCGTCGACGACCCGGGCCGCCGCCTCTTCGTGGATGCTCCTCGCCGGCGACGATGATGAGGATACCCTCCTGTTTCCCCGGGCGCCGTCCTGACCATGACTCCGGCGGGTCAGGTGCTCTGCGCCGCCAGGCCTCGCCGGGCCGGGCGAGGGGCGGGATCGACAATTGGTCCGGCGAGGGCGGAGGCGGCCGGACGTGGGAGGAGGGCGAGGGGTGGTGGTGGGGTGGGGTGGGGTGGGTATTTGTTGAGGAGGGTGGTTGCCTGATTGGGGCGGAGGGACGGCGACCGGAGTAGCAGTAGTGTACGTCGCGGCGGTGCGTCCAACGAAAACGTTGCAGGTGTGGTGGGGGTGTGGCGACAGCGGTGGGCCTGCGGTCTAGGGCGAGAGTGACAGACACCGGACTGGTTTGGACTTGGGAATTTGGAATCCAGCCACCGGGTGGGTTTAATTGCGTTGTAGGCCAAACCCAGCCCTTTTTGCTGGGTCAAAGTCCAGGCCACCTGATCCCGTAGACCGCAGTGTACTCTAGGAGCTAAAAAAAAAAGGAGAGTTGGAAGTTTCTCACTGAGGTCGACCCTCGAACCTCTTGTTATTATTCTCAAAAAACAAAAACGAAAAACTATAAATGCGTGCATAAAATTATATCACACATATATGCCACATATATTTGTCAAAGAAATATAGTTGCGTCCATTTTATACATCAAGCCACCTACATAATTGTACTTGGACCCGTGGCTCGCGTTGCCTCCAGGGACGCGGCTCGGGCGAACCCTGGTCGCCGCCGGAGGAAGCCGGACATATGCTTCGCTCATCCGGCGAACGACGATGGCAGGCTCGCCTCCTACCTCCAGGAGGACTCCTTCGGCTGTGGCGCAACGATGCCTCTAGGCGCGCTGCGTGGCGATAGAGTCGGGATGCTAGGGCGGTGGCCCAATGGGATTTGAGCGGTGGTCGCTCCACCTGGCAATTGACACGGGTTCCCGGGCCCAAATCCGTTTTGCTACGGGTGGTGTGGGCTCAGGGGCGGCGCCCCTGTGTGGCTCTCTTCATTGGCGTAGCTGGGGAGGCCGAAGACGCGTTGGGCGTGGAGGGTCTGGGCAAGGCCTTGATGTGGTACCGGTGGTATCCAAGGTTGGCTTTGTTCGATGGTCGGCGGGCGCGGCGGTGGGAACTTGGTGGGTTGCGACCTGTTGTGGATCTTGTATCCGAGAGCGGCAGCACTAGGTGGCGACCGAAAGGGTCTTCGCTTTTGTGCGGCAAGGACGACCGACCGTGGTCATCGTTGGTGAAGAGAGGCCGACGGCGTCCGGTATCACCTTCCTTCATTGTTGATGAGCGTAGCTCTCCTTCCTATAGCGGTGGACTCACTCAGTGGCCTACTCCCTCGACTTGGCTCCTCTGGTTTAGATTTCGGTCATGGGCTGGGGAGAAATCTCCGCTCGGCTTGCAGATTCTGGCAGGGGTGACGCCTGCGGGTGTCGTAATCTCCTTGTGGAGCTGCCATGGTCCT
>NC_041386.1:572904477-572908497 GCF_002162155.2 Triticum dicoccoides | reverse complement strand
GACCCTTGTTTCAGTTCACTGGAACAAGCGACGCGCGGTGTCACGGCGTCGTTCCCTTCATGGAGGCGCTGCCTTGGTTGTTCGCGGAGTTCTCGATGATGGAGTTTGCGGCGTCTTAGTTCTTAGTGTGCATTGCCTCTCAGGACATGGGCCTCCAGGGCGCAATGTATGCCATCGCCAACGCCTCTTCCGTGTCTTCTTCTTTAGGCCCGGCTAGGTCCTGCCACCCACTTGCCGACTACTCTAGGTGCTATGTGGTGGGTCATACGTTGATCCAGTCGGTTATGTATTTGTTGTTGTAATTTGGATGTGTGGTAGCAACGGATGTGGCTTATATGAAATGCTGGTAACATGTGGTTCTGATTCAGTTAATTCAGATGACACTGACGATGATTATTGTCTGTTGAAGCTCAAACTGATCAGGCTCACAACAAGGCCATCAAGCTCCACTGCATCATTGACGATCAGGCTGCTACATTGCTACTTGATTTAGGCAGCACTCATTAGTTTTCTCGGTCAGCAGTTTACTTGTAAGCTACCTCATCAACACCCATTGAATAAACTGCAGAGTTTGTGACTCGCTGGGGCGTAGTTGGATTGCACACACTAGATTCCCTAACGTATTTGGTCAGCTGCTGGATTTCAATTCACAACTGGTTTTAAGATTCTGCCTCTTAAGCACTTTGGTGGTATTATTGGCATGGGTTGGTTGTTAGCCCGAGGAATGATGAGTGTCAATTGTCATCAAAAGTGGCTGCCATTTGATTACAAGGGCGGTTTTGTGTTTGCAAGGTGAGCCACCGGCTAAGTTTTCTTATACTACTATGGAGTTGTAATTTTTTGGCAATGCCTAATGGTTGACGGTGAATACGAGTTTGTTTTCGTCACTCCTACTGGCCAACCACCTCATAGGGCTTGCAAAACATAATTCCTTTAATTGAGGGTGCTAAACCAATCGATATCCAGCCCTATAGATATTCATCAGAGTTGAAGTCTGAAATTGAAGTGCGGGTGGGTGAGATGCGCAAATCTGTAGTGATAGTCCATACTACCACACATCATGGTGCCAATCCCTTTGCCTCACATATCATGGTGCGCTAGGACGTGACATGGCGTCTATGTGTTGATTACATATATTTGAGCTTATTGACTCTCAGGTCCGAGTTTTCCTTTGCCTCACATATCTTCGCCCGCTACCTCAAGGCCGGCAAGTACGCCGAGCGCGTCGGCGCCGGCGCCCCCGTCTACCTCTCCGCCGTCCTCTAGTACCTCGCCGCCGAGGTAAACCATCTTCGTCGATTCCCCTTCCCCTTTTCTCTCCGTCAATCGGCGCCCGTCCGATCTCGTGCGCCCGATCGTTCGTCGTCCGTGATTCGAATCGGATTGGGGTTTGATTTGATTTGATCGTTTCCATTGCCGCCGGATACGTACGCAGGTGCTGGAGCTGGCCGGGAACGCGGCGCGGGACAACAAGAAGACCAGGATCGTGCCACGGCACATCCAGCTGGCGGTGCGCAACGACGAGGAGCTGAGCAAGCTGCTGGGCTCGGTGACGATCGCCAACGGCGGCGTCATGCCCAACATCAACCAGGTGCTGCTGCCCAAGAAGGCCGGGCCCAAGGGGGATCTGGGCTCGGCCTCCCAGGAGTTCTGAGCGCGCGCGGCTTCAAGGCGAAGAAGGAGAGGCCGTCCTGTCCTGTCATCTTGTCTGCCTGACGACGATGTTCATCTCAAGTTGTGGGTTGGGATGTTTCGGGAGTCTGAAACTTGGCATGGAAAAAACCTTGGTGTCTTCTGGGCTCTGTCGTGGTTGAATGAATGAGTCGATCGATCAGTAGAAGAGGGGAGGAATATATACTCCTATGTGGTTTCTTATATGCGAACATATGTTGCTCGGTCGTCTTTTTTAAGATTGATATGGTTTGGTTGCTTGAATGATTGAATGAATTCCCTGTGTAATTTTAGTTACAAGAATCTGACTAGTCTTAGTCTGAAAGAAATGATAATCTCGCCGTGGAAATAAAACAGCATCAAACGCTGTTCCTCTTTCAGAAATCAGCCAACATAACTCTTAAGTTGCAGAAGGTGATATAATAAGTATCATCTGATTAACAAAAGAAAATGCAGACAAAATGCTATTCATGTACTGTACATAGTATATAGCTGTGGCTGCAACTGCAATGTCTGAATTCCTAGTTACTGAGCTTGCTTGCTTGTTGCTTTTTGATTGATGATTCAGTTTGGTTTGATCATCCGAATGAATGAATTCCCAGAGGTGGTGTGGTTTCCTGAATCTGATTACTCTGTCTCTACTCTTGTCTGAAATGAATGCGTGTTGTCGAAGAGATCATCTTGCTTCCTGTGCCCGTTTCCTCTTCGTCCAGGGGAAACAGAACAGCAGTAAAATGCAGCTTGCACGAACGAATGTTGTTCTTGGCATTCTCTCTGTCCCTCTCCCAGATATACCAAAATCCACAGGTGCCAGTGACTTCTCTGCTAGTGCTCAGCAATTTGTTTCACCATTCGATTCTTCTCATCATAGTAAAATGAGAATGTCTGATTAGCAAAACGAAAAAGATTACAAAAACGCTATACAACATCAACAGCCTTGCCTGCAATGCCTGAATTACACGCCCTGATCAGTAATGAATCGACTTGCTTGCTGCTCGTCAAGTGTTGATCGATCGATGGGTTACTTCTTGCCGCTAAGGATGTTGGTCCTCATGGTCTCCAGCTCTGCCATGTTGGCCTCGACGCCGGCGAAGGACGGCTCCGGGATCGGCTCCTCCACCATCTGCGACAGCCTGACGAGGCTCCTGCAGGCCAGCACGGCGCGCGCGTCCATGATCTCCATGGCCCTCAGGTAGAGGCACTGCGACGCCCGGGCGGCCTGCGTCCTCAACTGGTCGGAGTTGGTCGGGCCCAGCAGGCAATGCCCCACGATCCGGAGCGCCGGCTGGAACAGCTCCCACGGCATAGGCACCCTCCGCCACTTCTCCTCGCCGCTCTCGGCGGACGCGATCCGGGCCTTGTCGTCGCTGCGGTGCTTCCCCGTCCACGCGACGCAGAACTCGCAGAAGTCCATCTTGGAGGAGAGCGGCATGAGCCCGATCTTGGAGTGGTAGAGCTCCAGCACCGCGCCGACGATGCGGCCGCGGCGCGTGGCGCGCATTGTGCCGTGCGGCTCCAGCGCGGGGGAGAGCTCGGCGACGTCGGAGTCGTCGGCCTTGCCCGGCTTGGCCGCCGGCGGCGCGGACGTAGGCTTGATCGCCTCGTGGTACACGCTGGGCTTGTTCATGTTGGGCAGCGTCACTGTCTCGGCCTCCCCGGACCCCCGCTGCGCCACGGCGTGCGCGTACAGCGTGAGCAGCACGGCCTCGAACCCGGCGAGCGGCTTCCGGGAGACGGCGCGGGACATGTACACGCCCGCGAGCGTCGGCACGAAGCGCAGCACTGCGAGCTGCAGCGCCGGGAGGCCGGGCTGGAAGGCGCCGTAGAGCCAGCCGCAGAGGGCGTCCTGGCCGGCGCCCGAGCCGGCGCCGCGGAGGCGTCCCGTGACGGCGCGGGCGACGCCGTCGTCGTGGAGGAGCGCGGCCGCGGGGTCGCCGGCCGCGGCGAGGGAGTCCGGGAGCGCGCGGCCCAGGATGGCGACGAGCGAGTCGACGGCGGCCTTGGGGCTCTGGATCGCATGTGGCGACGACATCGTCGTCGGCAGCGGTGCGGACAGGAGGATGAGGAGGAAGAGGCTGGCGTCGTCGACGTGCGGGACGTGTGGTTCGGTGCGATGGAAGGGAAGGGCCGAAGGAGGAGGCGATTGGATCGGAGGAGGAGGAGGAGGTTTGAGCGGGCGGCGCGCTATCGCTTCAGCTTTGACCCGGTTCGTACGCTTAACGCGAGCAAATCAAGGGAAGGGCACACCCGCCATTTACGCATGCAGGAGAGTGCGTGTCATGTGTGCAGCTTGCAACGCAGAAATTTTGGAGGGAACGTACACGAATGGGAACTCCTTTGGAATCCGTT